>NC_089837.1:18408387-18581279 GCF_035609145.1 Eleutherodactylus coqui | reverse complement strand
TGTATTTGTATCGGGAATTTCCATTTCTACCGTGTGTGTAAGTGTCTCTGCCTCCCCTCAAAAAATATCTTGATATTGGTTGATCAAGAAAATTGTTGGTATTCTGTCTGCCTCTTCCTCTTCCCTGTTGGGGTCGACGACCTCTATTATGTCGAGGTGGGAGGTATGTTCTTCTACTAGAAGTTGCCTCGCTATCAGATGGTTCGATATCAGAAGAACTAGCTTCTGTCTCAGAGGATTTTTTGCGTTCTCATAGGCTTTTTGATCTCTAAAGTCTTGGAGATCCCTCATAAACAATGAATGCTTTCGTTCTTTTATATGTTGAGTGTACTTCTCAATTTGATTTTGTAGCGCTTTTTCTCTTGATGGGAAGTCAGGGTCTGCAGCAAACTTCTTAGCTTGCTCTATACTCTCCTCTAGTGTCTTTTGGTTTAACACAAGAGTGTTCCTCTCCTCATCGAGTAACAGTTGTATTAACTTCAGGAGGATTCAGTAGATGTTTCCTCCCATTTTCTCATAAATTCTACAGTTCTAAGTCTCGGTGGGGGTGACACTAGGTTACGCAGACCTCTAGGAACAATCTTCTGTTCTGCGTATTTTTGGAGACCCTGAACTTCCCACAACAGCGGGCGTATTCTTTATAGTTCTTAGTGAGGGTTTTGAAGCAGGAATTAATTGTAGGATAAGGATTACTGGGACTGTATACATCTCCAGAAAATACAGAGCTTGCTTCTGTTAGCCATTCGTTATGGTTTAGGTTCGACGAAAGGAAACCTGCCATAGTCTATATAGATCAGTCACAGAAGCAGAATTGTCTAATATTCAATCAAAAAAAGCCCTTCACAGTTTAGACAAGGTAAAATTAAAATCAATAAACTTTAATAGATATATTTAAAACCAAAAAACACAAATAGGGCACTACACACACAGCCTCTATATATCAAGAGGTTTACAAGTCTCTATGACAAAAAGAGACTATCACCACGATTTCCTATATATCCGGAGGCCCTGGTATAGGTACACTCCTGGTACGTGGTGAAAAGGAAAACGCAGGAACTATTAGGTCAAAAAATTCCTTTTCAGATTACTTTTTCCCAACTTTTTGCCCTGGAAAGATGCAGGGTAGGGAAGTATTTTTTCTCCTTTATTTTAGGATTATGGAATTATTTAAGTGATAGTATGGTAGAGACTTTTATTATGAGATGCTATATTGTCTCCAAATATCTCAGTACTATCACCTCATATACTTTCGTAGTGTACAGAGAAGGTACAGACAGTAATCCACTTTTGAACAGAATTACTCTTATGAACAGCACTTTGTGTTTTCTCATATACTTCAGATGTCAACTAGTAGTACTATATATAATCTCAATCTAGGTCTTAGTTTTCTCTCTCTCGACGCGTTTCACCGTTCATAGAACGGATCATCAGGAGATCTTATTAGCTAGTACCATCTGTATGTAATCGTATCTGTTCAAAAGAACAGTAACATAAATCAGTATCTGTTCCGGCGTTTTTTGAGAACAGTGACATATATCATATATTGCACTTCTACATCCCTTCAATTAGAGGAGCAGAAAGACAGTGGCTGATGTCATCACTATATTGTTTAGTTGTTTAAGCAAGTAACCACTAATCACATAAGTAATGTTCGTTTGTCTGAGTATTTTCAGTGAGCTAAAGAAGCGATTGTTCAGTGCACTATAGTAGCGATTCGTATATTGTGCACGTAATTTTCTTTAAGCTGTCTTTTTTATATATATATATCTCACAGGTAGCTCTGCCACCTAATAAGGAAATTTTCTTATGTATGAGTGGTATTGGATATATTATCTCTTTTTTTATATATTTTTTTGCATCCAGCTGGCCGGGGTAACAAGACCCTATAATATATGCGATTGCTTTACCAATTGAGGAGTGTGGCCTATATTTCATGGCATCTCCTTAGTAACCCAATCACATCTATGTTCATTGTGAAACTGCAAAATGTATGCAGAAAACACAGTATGCTAGGAAGCGGACAGATTCAGAGACTAGCATAAGTAGATTGTCATTCTGACTAGAGATAATTTTCCTTGCTATAGATTGTATAGTCTTTTCTGCTATGCTATAGAAGTGTCCATATGTATAGGATTAGAGAGGTAGCGCCTCTGGCCTTAGTGGTAGGTCAGAGCTATCTGTGTGGTGTTGGATTGTTCAGCCTTATAAGGCTAGCTTATTCCCTCCTCTAGGGGAGGTGTCTCAGGTCTTTGGCCAATAGTTATGTGGGTGGGCGGGAATCTTTCTAAACTATCATATTTCTTCGCTTTATATTTCTATATTCCCTCTCATGGGAAATCAATATTGTTTATTCAGTCCTCAGGGAGAGGGGATATATAGGTCGATCATTATATCTTTGTTTCGATTGTAGATATTACTATCGCCGTACTCGGCATTGTATACATAACATTCCCCAGCATGAGGTTGTGCCGTATTTGCTTTCTTCCTATAGGTTAATGAAGGGGGCGCTGCCTCCGATGCGTTATAGCAGCGCCACAACGTCATAGTTCCTCCTCCCATTCAAGTGCGCGGCATACTGACCTGGCCCCGCTCGATAGTGCAGCGCGTCATATGACGCGTCAGGAGCGCGTCGCTTAGCATAGACGCTGCCGGGACTGTTCTGTCATGTGACTCAGTAACGTTGGTGACGCGATGACGTCATGCAGGCGTCATTACGTTCATAGTCATGATGTTCTGTATTGATACAGCGTTTGATAAAGTTGCAGAGTGGAACGCATAGTCACATGACTTAGCTATGATTGGCCCATAGTGCTCTGAGAGAATTCTAAAGGAAAATATAGTGTAATGAAGGTCTAGTGATCGCTCAGCACTATTAAAACGGGAAAGGTATAGCTTGGCATTATTCATATGGGGAAGATGTGAAAGCAACCAGTGATATATTAAATGTTGCTATAATTAAAGTGTCGTCTTTATTTTTTTATACATATATGTTGTTTTTCAGCCTTCATCTAATTGGATCTGTCATTATGCAGAGTATTTTAATATGATTTATTGAACGATTATGCATAATTGATATGCCCGTTGATAGTCCAACCATTCGTCTCAGGAGGATGGGACCACTTTTATGGCTCCGCTATTTAGAGGAATAAAGCATCATGGCTGCGTTCTTCACATGGAAAAAATCTCAGGACAGCCAGTAATGAGTTGAAGATATATTTTGGTTAAAGTGTCATATTTATTTTTTATGTGGTTTTTCAGCCTTCATCTAATTGGATATTTGACTGTATATGACATTCTAATATAATTTATTAAGCGGCAAATTAATAACGAATATGCATAATTGGTATGTATATTAATAAATTAGTAACGATTGTGCATAATTGGTATGCATATTACCTCCTCCCTTTCTTTTTTATTTATTTATTTTCAATCATATTTTATCGATCCATTTTATGTATTCTTTTTAATAGTTTATAAATCCCAATCTCAATATATGGCCATATATTCTATGGTCGAACCTATTATGTTAAGCCAGATTAATCGCTTTCGCATTCTCTGTTTATCCTCAAATAAAACAGTTAAAGGTAAGTTGTTCGTTTAGCCCATTAGGCTGTACTGTTTCCATCCTGTAGATCCACTTAGTTTCTTTCTGGAGGAGTAATTTTTCAAGATTTCCTCCTCTTATATCTCTCTTTATCAGTTCTATCCCTTGAAACTTGAGACAGAATTCGTTGCCTTTGTGTACATCCCAAACATGATTTGATACTGGAGTTTTCTCCTTCCGCCTAACATTACCAATATGTCCAAGAATCCTTCTTCTGAATTCTTGTCGGGTTTTGCCGACATATTGTTTTTTGCATTCACAAGTTATGAGGTAAACCATGTTACGAGTAATGCAATTGAAGAAGTCTCTTGTCGTATATGATTTACCCGTTGTGTTAGACATGAAAGAGTTGCTTTTTTCAATGAAATCACAGGCGGTACATTTGGAGCAACGAAAAGTGCCATTGGGAAGTTGCCTTGATAGCCAGTTTCCATCGGATTTTTTTCGTTCAAAATGGCTCTTTATGAGGTGGTCTTTTAAATTCATACCTCGTCTATAGGTAATTCTCGGACCTTCAGTAATACTGTCCTTTAGATCTTTGTCATGAAAGAGTATATCCCAGTATCTCTTAAGTATTTCTTTTACTTCAGTATGGGCCGTGTCATAAGTGCCTACAACTCTCAAGTTGGGGATTTCTTTTCTTTCTCTTGGAGTCAGTAACTGCTGTCTGTTCTGTTCTGCGGCAAACTTATAAGAACTTTCTAATACTTCAGATGGGTATCCTCTCTCTCTAAACCTATCATGTAATTTTTTGCTCTCATTTTCAAAGTTTGATGTCTCAGAGCAATTTCTTCTTACCCGCAGGTATTGTCCTTTGGGTATTCCCCTTTTTAGGGGGTATGGGTGGAAGCTATCCCATCTTAGTAGGTTGTTCGTTGCCGTTGGTTTTCTATATAAGTTGGACGAGATGGAGCCGTCTTGTTGGATTTCGATGGATACGTCTAAGAATTCAATAGATTGTTTACTGATATTAGAGGTGAACCGCAGATTTAGCTCATTTTGATTCAGGAATCTCACGAAGTCGTTGAATTTGTCTTCGCTGCCAGACCATAGGATCAGTATGTCGTCGATGTATCTCGTCCACAGGACGACATATTGAGACCAGATGTTATTTTCTTCAGCAAAGACGATCTTTTCCTCCCACCAGCCCAGGTACACGTTGGCGTACGATGGGGCACATGGTGTCCCCATCGCCGTGCCCCTGAGCTGGTGGAAGTACTTCGAATCGAATATGAAGAAGTTATGGGTTAGAATAAATTCTAACAGTGCAAGCACAAACTCCGTGTGTCTGGACATATATCTACCTCTTTGTGCAAGAAAATGTTTAGTTGCTCTGATGCCACCCTGGTGTGGGATAGAACTATATAGTGCTTCCACATCCAGGGTGGCAATCAGGGTGCCAGGGTCAACCGAGATATTTTGTAGCTGTCTTAGAAGATCCATAGTATCTCTGGCAAATGATGGTAGAGATGAAACGAAAGGCCTTAGAATCCTATCTACATACTGACTTGGGTTCTGGGTCAAGTTGTTAATGCCCGATATGATAGGTCTACCTTTCAATGGATTCAGGCCTTTGTGCACTTTTGGGAGGGAATAAAAAGTGGATGTCCGCGGAGTATCATTGAGCATGAATCGATATTCTGATTCACTGATCAAATTATCATTTTTTGCTTCACTTAGGAGATTTCTGAGCTCGGTCCAGTACTTTTGTGTGGGGTCGGATGCCAGTTTGGTGTATGTTTCCCGATCTTCCAACAGTCGGTTGCACATTTGTATATATTGTTCAGTTTGCATAAGGACTATATTACCTCCTTTATCTGATGATTTAATAACCACGTTGTCCATATTTTTGAGTGTATTAAGTGCCTCAAGTTCCTGTTTTGACATATTAGGGAACCTGAAAGTCCGAGGTCTCAGAGTCTTCAGATCCCGAAGGACAAGTTGTTCAAACATGTCCAGCTCTGGACTATGGACTTCTGGTGGGGAGGTTTTGTTCAATATTTTTAAGTCGGTAAAAGGCCCATTCCCTATTATTTCATTTTCCAGGGACTCCAAAACGTCAATAGCTTGGAGATCGCTAGGTTCTAGGCCTAACTCTTGTGCTTTTGTTTTATCCTTCTGGATGAAATATTTCCTCCACCTTAATTTTCTGATGAAGAGGGAGATGTCCTTCGCCCAGACGAACGGATCGTATTGGGTCGTCGGGACGAAGGACATCCCCCTCTCCAGTACAGAACACTCAGCCGTGGTAAGTATATGTGTCGATAGATTAATTATTTGCAAGTTTTCATTATGCTGCCGAACTGTGGAAGTCGTATTTGTATCGGGAATTTCCATTTCTACCGTTGTGTGTAAGTGTCTCTGCCTCCCCTCAAAAAATATCTTGATATTGGTTGATCAAGAAAATTGTTGGTATTCTGTCTGCCTCTTCCTCTTCCCTGTTGGGGTCGACGACCTCTATTATGTCGAGGTGGGAGGTATGTTCTTCTACTAGAAGTTGCCTCGCTATCAGATGGTTCGATATCAGAAGAACTAGCTTCTGTCTCAGAGGGATTTTTTGCGTTCTCATAGGCTTTTTGATCTCTAAAGTCTTGGAGATCCCTCATAAACAATGAATGCTTTCGTTCTTTTATATGTTGAGTGTACTTCTCAATTTGATTTTGTAGCGCTTTTTCTCTTGATGGGAAGTCAGGGTCTGCAGCAAACTTCTTAGCTTGCTCTATACTCTCCTCTAGTGTCTTTTGGTTTAACACAAGAGTGTTCCTCTCCTCATCGAGTAACAGTTGTATTAACTTCAGGGAGGATTCAGTAGATGTTTCCTCCCATTTTCTCATAAATTCTACAGTTCTAAGTCTCGGTGGGGGTGACACTAGGTTACGCAGACCTCTAGGAACAATCTTCTGTTCTGCGTATTTTTGGAGACCCTGAACTTCCCACCAACAGCGGGCGTATTCTTTATAGTTCTTAGTGAGGGTTTTGAAGCAGGAATTAATTGTAGGATAAGGATTACTGGGACTGTATACATCTCCAGAAAATACAGAGCTTGCTTCTGTTAGCCATTCGTTATGGTTTAGGTTCGACGAAAGGAAACCTGCCATAGTCTATATAGATCAGTCACAGAAGCAGAATTGTCTAATATTCAATCAAAAAAAGCCCTTCACAGTTTAGACAAGGTAAAATTAAAATCAATAAACTTTAATAGATATATTTAAAACCAAAAAACACAAATAGGGCACTACACACACAGCCTCTATATATCAAGAGGTTTACAAGTCTCTATGACAAAAAGAGACTATCACCACGATTTCCTATATATCCGGAGGCCCTGGTATAGGTACACTCCTGGTACGTGGTGAAAAGTGAAGTATATGAGAAAACACAAAGTGCTGTTCATAAGAGTAATTCTGTTCAAAAGTGGATTACTGTCTGTACCTTCTCTGTACACTACGAAAGTATATGAGGTGATAGTACTGAGATATTTGGAGACAATATAGCATCTCATAATAAAAGTCTCTACCATACTATCACTTAAATAATTCCATAATCCTAAAATAAAGGAGAAAAAATACTTCCCTACCCTGCATCTTTCCAGGGCAAAAAGTTGGGAAAAAGTAATCTGAAAAGGAATTTTTTGACCTAATAGTTCCTGCGTTTTCCTTTTCACCACGTACCAGGAGTGTACCTATACCAGGGCCTCCGGATATATAGGAAATCGTGGTGATAGTCTCTTTTTGTCATAGAGACTTGTAAACCTCTTGATATATAGAGGCTGTGTGTGTAGTGCCCTATTTGTGTTTTTTGGTTTTAAATATATCTATTAAAGTTTATTGATTTTAATTTTACCTTGTCTAAACTGTGAAGGGCTTTTTTTGATTGAATATTAGACAATTCTGCTTCTGTGACTGATCTATATAGACTATGGCAGGTTTCCTTTCGTCGAACCTAAACCATAACGAATGGCTAACAGAAGCAAGCTCTGTATTTTCTGGAGATGTATACAGTCCCAGTAATCCTTATCCTACAATTAATTCCTGCTTCAAAACCCTCACTAAGAACTATAAAGAATACGCCCGCCGTTGGTGGGAAGTTCAGGGTCTCCAAAAATACGCAGAACAGAAGATTGTTCCTAGAGGTCTGCGTAACCTAGTGTCACCCCCACCGAGACTTAGAACTGTAGAATTTATGAGAAAATGGGAGGAAACATCTACTGAATCCTCCCTGAAGTTAATACAACTGTTACTCGATGAGGAGAGGAACACTCTTGTGTTAAACCAAAAGACACTAGAGGAGAGTATAGAGCAAGCTAAGAAGTTTGCTGCAGACCCTGACTTCCCATCAAGAGAAAAAGCGCTACAAAATCAAATTGAGAAGTACACTCAACATATAAAAGAACGAAAGCATTCATTGTTTATGAGGGATCTCCAAGACTTTAGAGATCAAAAAGCCTATGAGAACGCAAAAAATCCCTCTGAGACAGAAGCTAGTTCTTCTGATATCGAACCATCTGATAGCGAGGCAACTTCTAGTAGAAGAACATACCTCCCACCTCGACATAATAGAGGTCGTCGACCCCAACAGGGAAGAGGAAGAGGCAGACAGAATACCAACAATTTTCTTGATCAACCAATATCAAGATATTTTTTGAGGGGAGGCAGAGACACTTACACACAACGGTAGAAATGGAAATTCCCGATACAAATACGACTTCCACAGTTCGGCAGCATAATGAAAACTTGCAAATAATTAATCTATCGACACATATACTTACCACGGCTGAGTGTTCTGTACTGGAGAGGGGGATGTCCTTCGTCCCGACGACCCAATACGATCCGTTCGTCTGGGCGAAGGACATCTCCCTCTTCATCAGAAAATTAAGGTGGAGGAAATATTTCATCCAGAAGGATAAAACAAAAGCACAAGAGTTAGGCCTAGAACCTAGCGATCTCCAAGCTATTGACGTTTTGGAGTCCCTGGAAAATGAAATAATAGGGAATGGGCCTTTTACCGACTTAAAAATATTGAACAAAACCTCCCCACCAGAAGTCCATAGTCCAGAGCTGGACATGTTTGAACAACTTGTCCTTCGGGATCTGAAGACTCTGAGACCTCGGACTTTCAGGTTCCCTAATATGTCAAAACAGGAACTTGAGGCACTTAATACACTCAAAAATATGGACAACGTGGTTATTAAATCATCAGATAAAGGAGGTAATATAGTCCTTATGCAAACTGAACAATATATACAAATGTGCAACCGACTGTTGGAAGATCGGGAAACATACACCAAACTGGCATCCGACCCCACACAAAAGTACTGGACCGAGCTCAGAAATCTCCTAAGTGAAGCAAAAAATGATAATTTGATCAGTGAATCAGAATATCGATTCATGCTCAATGATACTCCGCGGACATCCACTTTTTATTCCCTCCCAAAAGTGCACAAAGGCCTGAATCCATTGAAAGGTAGACCTATCATATCGGGCATTAACAACTTGACCCAGAACCCAAGTCAGTATGTAGATAGGATTCTAAGGCCTTTCGTTTCATCTCTACCATCATTTGCCAGAGATACTATGGATCTTCTAAGACAGCTACAAAATATCTCGGTTGACCCTGGCACCCTGATTGCCACCCTGGATGTGGAAGCACTATATAGTTCTATCCCACACCAGGGTGGCATCAGAGCAACTAAACATTTTCTTGCACAAAGAGGTAGATATATGTCCAGACACACGGAGTTTGTGCTTGCACTGTTAGAATTTATTCTAACCCATAACTTCTTCATATTCGATTCGAAGTACTTCCACCAGCTCAGGGGCACGGCGATGGGGACACCATGTGCCCCATCGTACGCCAACGTGTACCTGGGCTGGTGGGAGGAAAAGATCGTCTTTGCTGAAGAAAATAACATCTGGTCTCAATATGTCGTCCTGTGGACGAGATACATCGACGACATACTGATCCTATGGTCTGGCAGCGAAGACAAATTCAACGACTTCGTGAGATTCCTGAATCAAAATGAGCTAAATCTGCGGTTCACCTCTAATATCAGTAAACAATCTATTGAATTCTTAGACGTATCCATCGAAATCCAACAAGACGGCTCCATCTCGTCCAACTTATATAGAAAACCAACGGCAACGAACAACCTACTAAGATGGGATAGCTTCCACCCATACCCCCTAAAAAGGGGAATACCCAAAGGACAATACCTGCGGGTAAGAAGAAATTGCTCTGAGACATCAAACTTTGAAAATGAGAGCAAAAAATTACATGATAGGTTTAGAGAGAGAGGATACCCATCTGAAGTATTAGAAAGTTCTTATAAGTTTGCCGCAGAACAGAACAGACAGCAGTTACTGACTCCAAGAGAAAGAAAAGAAATCCCCAACTTGAGAGTTGTAGGCACTTATGACACGGCCCATACTGAAGTAAAAGAAATACTTAAGAGATACTGGGATATACTCTTTCATGACAAAGATCTAAAGGACAGTATTACTGAAGGTCCGAGAATTACCTATAGACGAGGTATGAATTTAAAAGACCACCTCATAAAGAGCCATTTTGAACGAAAAAAATCCGATGGAAACTGGCTATCAAGGCAACTTCCCAATGGCACTTTTCGTTGCTCCAAATGTACCGCCTGTGATTTCATTGAAAAAAGCAACTCTTTCATGTCTAACACAACGGGTAAATCATATACGACAAGAGACTTCTTCAATTGCATTACTCGTAACATGGTTTACCTCATAACTTGTGAATGCAAAAAACAATATGTCGGCAAAACCCGACAAGAATTCAGAAGAAGGATTCTTGGACATATTGGTAATGTTAGGCGGAAGGAGAAAACTCCAGTATCAAATCATGTTTGGGATGTACACAAAGGCAACGAATTCTGTCTCAAGTTTCAAGGGATAGAACTGATAAAGAGAGATATAAGAGGAGGAAATCTTGAAAAATTACTCCTCCAGAAAGAAACTAAGTGGATCTACAGGATGGAAACAGTACAGCCTAATGGGCTAAACGAACAACTTACCTTTAACTGTTTTATTTGAGGATAAACAGAGAATGCGAAAGCGATTAATCTGGCTTAACATAATAGGTTCGACCATAGAATATATGGCCATATATTGAGATTGGGATTTATAAACTATTAAAAAGAATACATAAAATGGATCGATAAAATATGATTGAAAATAAATAAATAAAAAAGAAAGGGAGGAGGTAATATGCATACCAATTATGCACAATCGTTACTAATTTATTAATATACATACCAATTATGCATATTCGTTATTAATTTGCCGCTTAATAAATTATATTAGAATGTCATATACAGTCAAATATCCAATTAGATGAAGGCTGAAAAACCACATAAAAAATAAATATGACACTTTAACCAAAATATATCTTCAACTCATTACTGGCTGTCCTGAGATTTTTTCCATGTGAAGAACGCAGCCATGATGCTTTATTCCTCTAAATAGCGGAGCCATAAAAGTGGTCCCATCCTCCTGAGACGAATGGTTGGACTATCAACGGGCATATCAATTATGCATAATCGTTCAATAAATCATATTAAAATACTCTGCATAATGACAGATCCAATTAGATGAAGGCTGAAAAACAACATATATGTATAAAAAAAAATAAAGACGACACTTTAATTATAGCAACATTTAATATATCACTGGTTGCTTTCACATCTTCCCCATATGAATAATGCCAAGCTATACCTTTCCCGTTTTAATAGTGCTGAGCGATCACTAGACCTTCATTACACTATATTTTCCTTTAGAATTCTCTCAGAGCACTATGGGCCAATCATAGCTAAGTCATGTGACTATGCGTTCCACTCTGCAACTTTATCAAACGCTGTATCAATACAGAACATCATGACTATGAACGTAATGACGCCTGCATGACGTCATCGCGTCACCAACGTTACTGAGTCACATGACAGAACAGTCCCGGCAGCGTCTATGCTAAGCGACGCGCTCCTGACGCGTCATATGACGCGCTGCACTATCGAGCGGGGCCAGGTCAGTATGCCGCGCACTTGAATGGGAGGAGGAACTATGACGTTGTGGCGCTGCTATAACGCATCGGAGGCAGCGCCCCCTTCATTAACCTATAGGAAGAAAGCAAATACGGCACAACCTCATGCTGGGGAATGTTATGTATACAATGCCGAGTACGGCGATAGTAATATCTACAATCGAAACAAAGATATAATGATCGACCTATATATCCCCTCTCCCTGAGGACTGAATAAACAATATTGATTTCCCATGAGAGGGAATATAGAAATATAAAGCGAAGAAATATGATAGTTTAGAAAGATTCCCGCCCACCCACATAACTATTGGCCAAAGACCTGAGACACCTCCCCTAGAGGAGGGAATAAGCTAGCCTTATAAGGCTGAACAATCCAACACCACACAGATAGCTCTGACCTACCACTAAGGCCAGAGGCGCTACCTCTCTAATCCTATACATATGGACACTTCTATAGCATAGCAGAAAAGACTATACAATCTATAGCAAGGAAAATTATCTCTAGTCAGAATGACAATCTACTTATGCTAGTCTCTGAATCTGTCCGCTTCCTAGCATACTGTGTTTTCTGCATACATTTTGCAGTTTCACAATGAACATAGATGTGATTGGGTTACTAAGGAGATGCCATGAAATATAGGCCACACTCCTCAATTGGTAAAGCAATCGCATATATTATAGGGTCTTGTTACCCCGGCCAGCTGGATGCAAAAAAATATATAAAAAAAGAGATAATATATCCAATACCACTCATACATAAGAAAATTTCCTTATTAGGTGGCAGAGCTACCTGTGAGATATATATATATAAAAAAGACAGCTTAAAGAAAATTACGTGCACAATATACGAATCGCTACTATAGTGCACTGAACAATCGCTTCTTTAGCTCACTGAAAATACTCAGACAAACGAACATTACTTATGTGATTAGTGGTTACTTGCTTAAACAACTAAACAATATAGTGATGACATCAGCCACTGTCTTTCTGCTCCTCTAATTGAAGGGATGTAGAAGTGCAATATATGATATATGTCACTGTTCTCAAAAAACGCCGGAACAGATACTGATTTATGTTACTGTTCTTTTGAACAGATACGATTACATACAGATGGTACTAGCTAATAAGATCTCCTGATGATCCGTTCTATGAACGGTGAAACGCGTCGAGAGAGAGAAAACTAAGACCTAGATTGAGATTATATATAGTACTACTAGTTGACATCTGAAGTATATGAGAAAACACAAAGTGCTGTTCATAAGAGTAATTCTGTTCAAAAGTGGATTACTGTCTGTACCTTCTCTGTACACTACGAAAGTATATGAGGTGATAGTACTGAGATATTTGGAGACAATATAGCATCTCATAATAAAAGTCTCTACCATACTATCACTTAAATAATTCCATAATCCTAAAATAAAGGAGAAAAAATACTTCCCTACCCTGCATCTTTCCAGGGCAAAAAGTTGGGAAAAAGTAATCTGAAAAGGAATTTTTTGACCTAATAGTTCCTGCGTTTTCCTTTTCACCACGTACCAGGAGTGTACCTATACCAGGGCCTCCGGATATATAGGAAATCGTGGTGATAGTCTCTTTTTGTCATAGAGACTTGTAAACCTCTTGATATATAGAGGCTGTGTGTGTAGTGCCCTATTTGTGTTTTTTGGTTTTAAATATATCTATTAAAGTTTATTGATTTTAATTTTACCTTGTCTAAACTGTGAAGGGCTTTTTTTGATTGAATATTAGACAATTCTGCTTCTGTGACTGATCTATATAGACTATGGCAGGTTTCCTTTCGTCGAACCTAAACCATAACGAATGGCTAACAGAAGCAAGCTCTGTATTTTCTGGAGATGTATACAGTCCCAGTAATCCTTATCCTACAATTAATTCCTGCTTCAAAACCCTCACTAAGAACTATAAAGAATACGCCCGCTGTTGGTGGGAAGTTCAGGGTCTCCAAAAATACGCAGAACAGAAGATTGTTCCTAGAGGTCTGCGTAACCTAGTGTCACCCCCACCGAGACTTAGAACTGTAGAATTTATGAGAAAATGGGAGGAAACATCTACTGAATCCTCCCTGAAGTTAATACAACTGTTACTCGATGAGGAGAGGAACACTCTTGTGTTAAACCAAAAGACACTAGAGGAGAGTATAGAGCAAGCTAAGAAGTTTGCTGCAGACCCTGACTTCCCATCAAGAGAAAAAGCGCTACAAAATCAAATTGAGAAGTACACTCAACATATAAAAGAACGAAAGCATTCATTGTTTATGAGGGATCTCCAAGACTTTAGAGATCAAAAAGCCTATGAGAACGCAAAAAATCCCTCTGAGACAGAAGCTAGTTCTTCTGATATCGAACCATCTGATAGCGAGGCAACTTCTAGTAGAAGAACATACCTCCCACCTCGACATAATAGAGGTCGTCGACCCCAACAGGGAAGAGGAAGAGGCAGACAGAATACCAACAATTTTCTTGATCAACCAATATCAAGATATTTTTTGAGGGGAGGCAGAGACACTTACACACAACGGTAGAAATGGAAATTCCCGATACAAATACGACTTCCACAGTTCGGCAGCATAATGAAAACTTGCAAATAATTAATCTATCGACACATATACTTACCACGGCTGAGTGTTCTGTACTGGAGAGGGGGATGTCCTTCGTCCCGACGACCCAATACGATCCGTTCGTCTGGGCGAAGGACATCTCCCTCTTCATCAGAAAATTAAGGTGGAGGAAATATTTCATCCAGAAGGATAAAACAAAAGCACAAGAGTTAGGCCTAGAACCTAGCGATCTCCAAGCTATTGACGTTTTGGAGTCCCTGGAAAATGAAATAATAGGGAATGGGCCTTTTACCGACTTAAAAATATTGAACAAAACCTCCCCACCAGAAGTCCATAGTCCAGAGCTGGACATGTTTGAACAACTTGTCCTTCGGGATCTGAAGACTCTGAGACCTCGGACTTTCAGGTTCCCTAATATGTCAAAACAGGAACTTGAGGCACTTAATACACTCAAAAATATGGACAACGTGGTTATTAAATCATCAGATAAAGGAGGTAATATAGTCCTTATGCAAACTGAACAATATATACAAATGTGCAACCGACTGTTGGAAGATCGGGAAACATACACCAAACTGGCATCCGACCCCACACAAAAGTACTGGACCGAGCTCAGAAATCTCCTAAGTGAAGCAAAAAATGATAATTTGATCAGTGAATCAGAATATCGATTCATGCTCAATGATACTCCGCGGACATCCACTTTTTATTCCCTCCCAAAAGTGCACAAAGGCCTGAATCCATTGAAAGGTAGACCTATCATATCGGGCATTAACAACTTGACCCAGAACCCAAGTCAGTATGTAGATAGGATTCTAAGGCCTTTCGTTTCATCTCTACCATCATTTGCCAGAGATACTATGGATCTTCTAAGACAGCTACAAAATATCTCGGTTGACCCTGGCACCCTGATTGCCACCCTGGATGTGGAAGCACTATATAGTTCTATCCCACACCAGGGTGGCATCAGAGCAACTAAACATTTTCTTGCACAAAGAGGTAGATATATGTCCAGACACACGGAGTTTGTGCTTGCACTGTTAGAATTTATTCTAACCCATAACTTCTTCATATTCGATTCGAAGTACTTCCACCAGCTCAGGGGCACGGCGATGGGGACACCATGTGCCCCATCGTACGCCAACGTGTACCTGGGCTGGTGGGAGGAAAAGATCGTCTTTGCTGAAGAAAATAACATCTGGTCTCAATATGTCGTCCTGTGGACGAGATACATCGACGACATACTGATCCTATGGTCTGGCAGCGAAGACAAATTCAACGACTTCGTGAGATTCCTGAATCAAAATGAGCTAAATCTGCGGTTCACCTCTAATATCAGTAAACAATCTATTGAATTCTTAGACGTATCCATCGGAATCCAACAAGACGGCTCCATCTCGTCCAACTTATATAGAAAACCAACGGCAACGAACAACCTACTAAGATGGGATAGCTTCCACCCATACCCCCTAAAAAGGGGAATACCCAAAGGACAATACCTGCGGGTAAGAAGAAATTGCTCTGAGACATCAAACTTTGAAAATGAGAGCAAAAAATTACATGATAGGTTTAGAGAGAGAGGATACCCATCTGAAGTATTAGAAAGTTCTTATAAGTTTGCCGCAGAACAGAACAGACAGCAGTTACTGACTCCAAGAGAAAGAAAAGAAATCCCCAACTTGAGAGTTGTAGGCACTTATGACACGGCCCATACTGAAGTAAAAGAAATACTTAAGAGATACTGGGATATACTCTTTCATGACAAAGATCTAAAGGACAGTATTACTGAAGGTCCGAGAATTACCTATAGACGAGGTATGAATTTAAAAGACCACCTCATAAAGAGCCATTTTGAACGAAAAAAATCCGATGGAAACTGGCTATCAAGGCAACTTCCCAATGGCACTTTTCGTTGCTCCAAATGTACCGCCTGTGATTTCATTGAAAAAAGCAACTCTTTCATGTCTAACACAACGGGTAAATCATATACGACAAGAGACTTCTTCAATTGCATTACTCGTAACATGGTTTACCTCATAACTTGTGAATGCAAAAAACAATATGTCGGCAAAACCCGACAAGAATTCAGAAGAAGGATTCTTGGACATATTGGTAATGTTAGGCGGAAGGAGAAAACTCCAGTATCAAATCATGTTTGGGATGTACACAAAGGCAACGAATTCTGTCTCAAGTTTCAAGGGATAGAACTGATAAAGAGAGATATAAGAGGAGGAAATCTTGAAAAATTACTCCTCCAGAAAGAAACTAAGTGGATCTACAGGATGGAAACAGTACAGCCTAATGGGCTAAACGAACAACTTACCTTTAACTGTTTTATTTGAGGATAAACAGAGAATGCGAAAGCGATTAATCTGGCTTAACATAATAGGTTCGACCATAGAATATATGGCCATATATTGAGATTGGGATTTATAAACTATTAAAAAGAATACATAAAATGGATCGATAAAATATGATTGAAAATAAATAAATAAAAAAGAAAGGGAGGAGGTAATATGCATACCAATTATGCACAATCGTTACTAATTTATTAATATACATACCAATTATGCATATTCGTTATTAATTTGCCGCTTAATAAATTATATTAGAATGTCATATACAGTCAAATATCCAATTAGATGAAGGCTGAAAAACCACATAAAAAATAAATATGACACTTTAACCAAAATATATCTTCAACTCATTACTGGCTGTCCTGAGATTTTTTCCATGTGAAGAACGCAGCCATGATGCTTTATTCCTCTAAATAGCGGAGCCATAAAAGTGGTCCCATCCTCCTGAGACGAATGGTTGGACTATCAACGGGCATATCAATTATGCATAATCGTTCAATAAATCATATTAAAATACTCTGCATAATGACAGATCCAATTAGATGAAGGCTGAAAAACAACATATATGTATAAAAAAATAAAGACGACACTTTAATTATAGCAACATTTAATATATCACTGGTTGCTTTCACATCTTCCCCATATGAATAATGCCAAGCTATACCTTTCCCGTTTTAATAGTGCTGAGCGATCACTAGACCTTCATTACACTATATTTTCCTTTAGAATTCTCTCAGAGCACTATGGGCCAATCATAGCTAAGTCATGTGACTATGCGTTCCACTCTGCAACTTTATCAAACGCTGTATCAATACAGAACATCATGACTATGAACGTAATGACGCCTGCATGACGTCATCGCGTCACCAACGTTACTGAGTCACATGACAGAACAGTCCCGGCAGCGTCTATGCTAAGCGACGCGCTCCTGACGCGTCATATGACGCGCTGCACTATCGAGCGGGGCCAGGTCAGTATGCCGCGCACTTGAATGGGAGGAGGAACTATGACGTTGTGGCGCTGCTATAACGCATCGGAGGCAGCGCCCCCTTCATTAACCTATAGGAAGAAAGCAAATACGGCACAACCTCATGCTGGGGAATGTTATGTATACAATGCCGAGTACGGCGATAGTAATATCTACAATCGAAACAAAGATATAATGATCGACCTATATATCCCCTCTCCCTGAGGACTGAATAAACAATATTGATTTCCCATGAGAGGGAATATAGAAATATAAAGCGAAGAAATATGATAGTTTAGAAAGATTCCCGCCCACCCACATAACTATTGGCCAAAGACCTGAGACACCTCCCCTAGAGGAGGGAATAAGCTAGCCTTATAAGGCTGAACAATCCAACACCACACAGATAGCTCTGACCTACCAGTAAGGCCAGAGGCGCTACCTCTCTAATCCTATACATATGGACACTTCTATAGCATAGCAGAAAAGACTATACAATCTATAGCAAGGAAAATTATCTCTAGTCAGAATGACAATCTACTTATGCTAGTCTCTGAATCTGTCCGCTTCCTAGCATACTGTGTTTTCTGCATACATTTTGCAGTTTCACAATGAACATAGATGTGATTGGGTTACTAAGGAGATGCCATGAAATATAGGCCACACTCCTCAATTGGTAAAGCAATCGCATATATTATAGGGTCTTGTTACCCCGGCCAGCTGGATGCAAAAAAATATATAAAAAAAGAGATAATATATCCAATACCACTCATACATAAGAAAATTTCCTTATTAGGTGGCAGAGCTACCTGTGAGATATATATATATAAAAAAGACAGCTTAAAGAAAATTACGTGCACAATATACGAATCGCTACTATAGTGCACTGAACAATCGCTTCTTTAGCTCACTGAAAATACTCAGACAAACGAACATTACTTATGTGATTAGTGGTTACTTGCTTAAACAACTAAACAATATAGTGATGACATCAGCCACTGTCTTTCTGCTCCTCTAATTGAAGGGATGTAGAAGTGCAATATATGATATATGTCACTGTTCTCAAAAAACGCCGGAACAGATACTGATTTATGTTACTGTTCTTTTGAACAGATACGATTACATACAGATGGTACTAGCTAATAAGATCTCCTGATGATCCGTTCTATGAACGGTGAAACGCGTCGAGAGAGAGAAAACTAAGACCTAGATTGAGATTATATATAGTACTACTAGTTGACATCTGAAGTATATGAGAAAACACAAAGTGCTGTTCATAAGAGTAATTCTGTTCAAAAGTGGATTACTGTCTGTACCTTCTCTGTACACTACGAAAGTATATGAGGTGATAGTACTGAGATATTTGGAGACAATATAGCATCTCATAATAAAAGTCTCTACCATACTATCACTTAAATAATTCCATAATCCTAAAATAAAGGAGAAAAAATACTTCCCTACCCTGCATCTTTCCAGGGCAAAAAGTTGGGAAAAAGTAATCTGAAAAGGAATTTTTTGACCTAATAGTTCCTGCGTTTTCCTTTTCACCACGTACCAGGAGTGTACCTATACCAGGGCCTCCGGATATATAGGAAATCGTGGTGATAGTCTCTTTTTGTCATAGAGACTTGTAAACCTCTTGATATATAGAGGCTGTGTGTGTAGTGCCCTATTTGTGTTTTTTGGTTTTAAATATATCTATTAAAGTTTATTGATTTTAATTTTACCTTGTCTAAACTGTGAAGGGCTTTTTTCAACCGCAACTAATTAAATGAGACGTTCACTGGTGTACTAGCATCGGAGTTTGCTTTATGCCCACCATTGCTGAGGGTGTGTGCAGAGGCCGAGGTCCTCGGCGGAGTGAAAGTCTGCCATGTTTGGGCACTCTAATAGCTTGATGTTTAATACTTTTCTTGGGTTCCTTTGGCTCGACTATGCTGTGAGTGCACAAAGACTTCCCATAGCAGTGTTTTACCTGTCTGACAAAAATACACTGACTGACTAGGGCAGAAAAGTAGCTCGAGGCCCTTAGCAGGGTGAAACTCTGCCATGTTTGGGCACTCTGATTTCTTCTTGTGTAATACCATCTTTGTGCACCAACAGCATAGGTAAGCCCAAGGAATTAAAAAACTTTCCATTGTGGTGTTGAGATATCTAACACCTACACAGAATTAATTGTGTGGGAACACATGGATTACTACAGGAATGTTACTGGGGTCTGCCTATACTTCTGCTACAGAAATGTTACTGGGGTCTGCCTATACTTCTGCTACAGAAATGTTACAGGGGTCTGCCTATACCTTAGCTACAGGAATGTTACTGGGGTCTGCCTATGCTTCTGCTACAGGAATGTTACAGGGGTTTACATATACTGTGGGTGCACAAACTTCCCATTGCAGTGTTTTACCTATCTGGCACAAAAACACTGACTGACTTGGGTGGGGTGCAGAGTGCAGATGGCTTTCCCCTTGCGGTGCTGATTGAGCTATCTGACATCTACACACAATGAATTGTGTGGGGACACATGGATTTCCCATTGCTGTGTAACTCAGGGAACCTTGGGTCACACAAGGTGGAGGCTGGGACCGAGCCTGACCCTGGGCCCACTCACATACTTCCCACACAGACAATAGGGGGTCCTGCTCATGGTCTCTTGGCCTTGTAATGCCACATCCTCCTCCTGCTTGGGTTAGGGGATCAGCACTGGGCAACATGTATTTTCTCTCGTGTTACCACATTTATCTGTGGCACTGGTTTGGGCCAAACAAAAGGAGCGTTACTGCATTCATGTTACATTCACAGCTGTACTAGCATCGGAGTTGGCTTTATGCCCACCATAGCCGAGGGTGTGTGCAGAGGCAGAGGTCCTGGGGGAAATGCAACTGCGCCAGGTTGGGCCCATGGAACTTGTTCCTGGTTACTCCACTCTTTGTAGCGGTGAAAGCAACCGCAACTAACTAAATGAGACGTTCACTGCTGTACTTGCATCGGAGTCTGCTTTATGCCCACGATTGCTGAGGGTGTGTGCAGAGCCGAGGTCCTGGGGGAAATGCAACTGCGCCAGGTTGGGCCAGTGGAACTTTTTCCTGGTTAATCCAGTCTTTGTAGCGGTAAAAGCAACCACAACTAATTAAATGAGACATTCACTGCTGTACTAGCATCATAGTCCGCTTTATGCCCAAGATTGCTAAGGGTGTGTGCAGAGGATGAGGTCCTGGGGGAAATGCAACTGCTCCAGGTTGGGCCTGTGGAACTTGTTCCTGGTTAATTCAGTCTTTGTAGCGATGAAATCAACCGCAACTAATTAAATGGGATGTTCACTTCTGTACTAGCATCGGAATCCACTTTATGCCCACCATTGCTGAGGGTGTGGGCAGAGACCTATGTCCTGGGGGAAATGCAACTGCGCCAGGTTGGGCACGTGGAACTTGTTCTTGGTTAATCCAGTCTTTATAGCAGTGAAAGCAACCGCAACTAATTAAATGAGACGTTCACTGCTGTACTAGCATCGAAGTCTGCTTTATGCCCACCATTGCTGAGCGTGTGGGCAAAGGCCGAGGTTCTGGGGGAAATGCAACTGCGCCAGGTTGGGCCTGTGGAACTTGTTTCTGGTAAATCCAGTCTTTGGAGCAATGAAAGCAACTGCAACTAATTAAATGAGACGTTCACTGCTGTACTAGCATCGGAGTCCGCTTTATGCCCACGATTGCTGAGGGTGTGTGCAGAGGCTGAGGTCCTGGGGGAAATGCAACTGCACAAGGTTGGGCCTGTGGAACTTGTTCCTGGTTAATCCAGTCTTTGGAGAGATGAAAGCAACCGCAACTAATTAAATGAGACGTTCACTGCTGTAATAGCATCGGAGTCCGTTTTATGCCCACGATTGCTGATGGTGTGTGCAGAGGCTGAGGTCCTGGGGGAAATGCAACTGCTCCAGGTTGGGCCTGTGGAACTTGTTCCTGGTTAATCCAGTCTTTGGAGAGATTAATGCAACCGCAACTAATTAAATGAGACGTTCACTGCTTCGGAGTCCGCTTTATGCCCACCATTGCTGAGGATGTGTGCAGAGGCCGAGGTGCTTGGCGGAGTGAAAGTCTGCCATGTTTGGGCACTGTAATTGCTTGAAGTTTAATACTTTCCTTGGGTTCCTTTGGCTCACCTATGCTGTGAGTGCACAAAGACTTTCCGTAGCGGTGTTTTACCTGTCTGAAACAAATACACTGCGCTTAACTATGATGTTGCTGTCATGCAGCTGAGTGGAGGAGCACCCGGCGGGCCCTTTTGAAACACCTGCAAGTAAGTTTAAATCATCTGTGGGTGTGCACTTCTGTGGGGATTGGTTGTTATCACTATTTATTGTGACCATTGTAGCTTGTGGTATATGCTTGAGAAAGACCATAGATACTTTGGTCGAAATGTCGCATGTATTTTTAGCGGACCTTGATTAAAGAATTTTGTCTGATGTTCAACGATTGGTAAGAAGACTTATTCCTATGTGCTGCATTTCACTTTGCTACTAATTACGCTTCTGGAGGGGTGTCTGTAGTTCGATACCCTGTTTGGCGTGCACAGTCTTGTTGCTTTTTCGCTCCCACAACGGTTGCTGGTTTTTTTGATGCTGCAGATTCACCCTTTTATTCATGACACAAATACACTGACTGACTATGGCAGAAAAGCAGCCCGAGGCCCTTCGCAGGGTGAAACTCTGCCCTGTTTGGACGCTCTGGTTTCTTCTTGTGTAATACCATCTTTGTGCACCGACAGCATAGGCAAGCCCAAGCAACTCAAAGACTTTCCATTACGGTTTTGAGCTATCTAACACCTACACAGAATGAATTGTGTGGGGACACATGGATTTCCCATTCCTATGTAACACACGGCACCTTGGGTCACACAAGATGGAGGCTGGGACCGAGCCTGACCCTAGGCCCGCTCACGTGCTTCCCACACAGAGTATTGCTGTATTGTAGAAATGTGTAGAAGTGCTGGCACCTGAGTCCCTTTTATGCCCACGTTTGCGGCTCCTGACAATTTTGCGACGGAGGTGGCACCGGATTGGAATGATGGTTGTACATCAATTTATCATCACTTCTCAACAGCATTGTGGGCTATCGCCCATACTTTCCAAGAGGGTCGCTGCCTGGCCCTGCCAACCCTCTGCAGTGTGTGCCTCCGATTCCTCCTCATCACAGACACACTTAGAAATAGACATTAGGGTGGTGTAGCTATGAAGCGAGCGTGTGGCATGAGGGCAGCTGAAGGCTGCACAGGGAAACTTTTGCGTGCGCTGTGGATGCACAGTCATGCGCGGGGGTTGGGCAGCATGTAACCCAGGAGAAGAGGCAGCGGTGTCACCCACAGGCAATGATGGTCCTTGGTTGCAGGTAGTGTGGTGCTTAGCTATGGTGTGCCTTGCTAATGAGGGTTTGTCCGAAGTAAAAATTGTTAGGGGGGTGACGCCAGACTCTTGCTCCCATTGTGGCCTAATAGTGGGAGCTGGGAGCCTCAGGTGCAGCCATGCATGCTGCCCCTGCCCTTCCCTATCCGTTTCTGTGGTGTTTCCATGACTTTCGAATGTTTTCAGGTGTTTTACAAGTCATGACCTATGCGAAGCATCGGTCCCATACAAAAATGCTTGAGTCGCCCATTGACTTCAATGGGGTTTGTTACTCGAAACGAGCACCCGAGCACTTTGGTGCTCGCTCATCTCTAATACCTACCCATCCCACTTCTTTCTTTTGCTTAGCCCAACATCTAACTTGATTAAAAATCGTTGCTTTAAAATATTTATCTAAAATGTGTTGCTCCACTCCTGCGGCACATGGCTAGGATCAACAGTGCCAAATGTGTTTTTTTTACTAGCCCACACAAAATAGTTTTTGTAATTTAACTAAAGTAGTTTTGGTGATTGGGATCGGCAAGACCCTGAAAAAAATATAAAATTTTGGGCAGAATCTTCATTTTGTAAGTCTTTATTCTGCCGAACCTTGTAAGATTTAATTTCGATAATCTATGTCTTTTTGAAGAGAATCAAACAACATTGAATAGTTACTTTTTTCCAAATTGTCAATATCCAGTGGTACAGAAATTCCCAAGTAATTGGGAATTTTTACTCCACTCGAAAGGTAGTTCCATCTGGATTGCTCTCTTCAACTCTTATGAAACATTTATGCCAAACATCAAACTGATACTGATGAGTATTTGGAGGGATTCCTTGTATTTTGTAGAAAGATCTAATTAATTATGCCAAAGGTTCCACCATGAGTACATCCAAAATTGGAGAGAGCGGACATCCCTGCCTCATGCCATTCATGATCTCCAAAGTCTCATAAAGCATGCCATCAATCAAGATTCTAGCTGTGGGGGAGGAGTACAGGGCTAAGATAGCACAAATCAACCCCTCTCCAAATTCACATTTTTGCAGAGTTTTAAAAGCATAGCCCCAATGGACTCTATCAAAAGCTTTTTCTGCATTTAGAGCTAACAAGACTGCCAGGGATCTAGAAAATTTTACTGAATGTAGAACATTAAAATTTTTCTCGTGCCATCCGAGGACTGCCTCCCCTTAACAAATCTCATCTGATCTGAGTGAACAATGTCAGGAAGAATTTTCAGCAAACAACCTGCAAGAAAGTTGGTGTAAATTTTTACCTCCGTATTGAGTAAATAAATTGGTCTAAAGTTTGCCGGGTCATTTAGATCTTTACTGGGTTTGGGCAGCACCACTATTGTTTCCTTGGGAAAAAAAAACCCTTAGCCTAATTGCATTGAAACCTTTTTTCAACATGCGAGGCTAGGGATCCAAAAAACAACTTTTAATATTTGCCAGGGAACCCATCCAGGCCAGGGGCTTTTAGATTTTTCATAGAGGTCACCATGTCCAGGATTTCAGAGGCGGCTATTGGCTGGTATAATAAATTGGCATGTAGGGAACAGAATCTCTCTTAATGTTGGGAGATTGATTTTGCTCCGGAATCTATGGTTTCACTGTTTAGTTGCTTTAATTGGGAGTCGTCTTTTAAGTTATATAATTTACTGTAGTACACTCGGAAAGCATCCGCAATTTGTTTTAGATGAGTTAATTTTAATTCTTTTTTCCCCAAATTCCACACATAAGAAATGTTAGCTTTAATCACTTTTCGTTTTACTAAATTTGCCATCTACTTAGAGGGCTTATTTAGTGACGCATAGATATTTACACGATGGGCCGTTATTTCTGTATCGTAGTCGCTTAGCAACACCTTGTGAAGTTCTAATGTTGCTTTAAACACTTCACCTTGTATACTCGGGGAAAGGCAATTTTGTAATGTACCTTCCAATATTTGGATTTTGGCCAAAAGAGATTCCATTTTTTTCAAATTTAATTTTTTGTATCTAGCTCCCAGTTTTATGAAAACTCCTCTCATATAAGCCTTATGGGCATTCCAAAGGGTCATCAATGTCTAGTGTACTATTTAGAACAAAATATTCTGCTAGCACTCCCCGCAGTTCCTTCCTATAGCTGGGTATTTTCATCAGGTAGGTGTTATTCCTCCACAATCTACTGGTTTAGCGATGACTGACAAATGCTGATGTTGTCACTATTGGAGCATGGTCTGATCACGTAGCTGTGCCGATTTTGGATTTGGCAACAGTTGTTATAAGGTGTTTGTCTACTAAACATAAATTTATGCGGGAAAAAGTTTTGTGCTGGGGAAATAAAAGGAAAATTCCCTTGCTAATGCATTCAGGCAACGAAAAGTATATAATACTTCTTTACGCATCCAAGCTCCCAGTGAAGCCCTTCCTCTGGTATCCTGGTGAGTTGTATAGATAGAGCTCTCCAGTATTGAATTGAAATTGCCACACAGAATTACAGAACCTTTTGCCACCTGATTTTTTTTTTGTGAGCTTATTTAAAAAATTAATTTGTCTTATGTTCGGGACATACACGTTAACCAGGGTGACTTGTGTGTTTTTATAAGAACCAACTAATACTATATACTGGCCCTTGGGATCACAAATTTGCCTGTCAGCACTGAATAAAGCCAAATTTTTAAAAGCTATCATAGCCCCCACGTGTTTTTTTGTGCACATGCGAAAAGTATCTGTGGAAATTTGCTATGTGACATCCTTGTTCTATCTGTATCTAACTAATGGGTCTCCTGGATACATACAATATCCGTGTTAAACTGGATTGCTTCTTTAGAGACAGAGCTTCTTTTATATGGAGAGTTCAGACCAATGGCATTCAGAGACAAGAGTTTCGTAGCCATTGTTGTAGTAAAGGCAGCTGAGTCCAAAAATACGAGGAGTAAAGATATTGGACAATACCTATTAAAACAAAACAATAACAGACCAGCAAAAACGTCGCCTGACAATTCAATCATATGCTGTAATGAGCCAGAAATATATTCTTTGCTTAATAAAACAAATAATTGTGATGCGCCAAAGATAGAAACAAATGTGATGCACGCATAGTCTTCATATTATGCTTCAAACTTATGTTGTGAAGAGCCATAAATAACAGATCTTCTGCAAAAGAAAATAAAAAGGATAGCAAACACCAAAAAAGTTCCAACAAGCTGACGCTTGTTTGTGCATTTGTGGGAACAAGTTCACCAGAGTAGGCAGACACTCATTCATGCTGAAAAAAACAGAGAACAAAAATAAAAGTTTGTAATTAACAGGCAGAAAAAAACAAAGAGGATATTAGCTTCACTTCAAAGTGGGATCCTTCCTTGGGGTTCCAAGTTTAGTGAGCTTTTTTAAGCCAGAGTTGGTGTAGGTGGAAGCTGTCTCTTGAATTGATAAACCCCAACGATTTCAGGATTTCTGCAGCTGAGTCCAGATTGTGAAAAACATGTGTGGCATTTTCTTTTGTGGCTATGATTTTGGTAGAAAATCCCCATCTGTAGGGAATGCCAGCCCTTCTTTGTTCTCAAGAACTTATCACCCGAGTAGCATTTGCAGGTTTTGCCTTCCCATATTATATCAGGATTAGAGATGAGCGAGCACCAAAATGCTCGGGTGCTCGTTGCTCGAGTCGAGCTTTTCGTAATGCTCGAGAGCTTGTTTCAAGTAACGAACCCCATTGAAGTCAATGGGAGACCCGAGCATTTTTGAAGCTGACCCATGCTCTGCATAGGGTAGGGTGTGTGATTCCCCTGAAAACATCAGAAAGTGATGGAAACACCACAGAAATGGATAGGGAACAGCATGGACAGCATGCATCTGAGGCTCCCAGGTCGCATTATTAAGCAAAATTGTGGACAAGAGCCTAGTGGTCACCCCCCTAACAATTTAGTTGGGCCAGACCATAATCAGCAAGGCACACGCCCTGGCACATCTTAGCTAAGCACCACACTAGGTGGAACGAAGGCCAATCACTGCCTGTGGGTGACACCACTGCCTCTTCTCCCATGTTACATGCTGGCATTGCTATCCAATCCAGCCCAGGATGCAGGACATTACCCCTAGGTCTGCTAAGGCCCACTTGGTACCTGGTCCTGATCCAAGGTCTGGTCTGGATGGTAAGGGTGTGTGCATTAGGGATACAAGTGTAAATAGAGATACTCCTGGTTCAGCCCAGGTTTCAGATGCTGTTAAGAGCTCAGAGTACTGGGCAGCTCTTGGAGCTCCTAATATGGGGGCACCTGCTGCACAAGCAGGTATTGTATCTGTAGGGGGTCAGGAAGGGTCACAGGTTCCAGTTGCCCCTCCGGTGGTGACAACATCTGGTAGGAGTTATGCCAGTGTCGCTGCTTGAGGGGGGGTGGTCCTCCTTGTCTCCAGGCTCTAGGGATGGTGATTTGCCACATCGCCTCCTGGGGGCTTTGCGGAGGGGGAGAGTTCAATTACAGTTGGAGGAAGAGAGGTGGACCTATCTCTCTGGATAGAGAGACATGGCTTAGGGGCCTTCCGAGAGCAAAGACGGGAAACAGTATGGTCCCTACCAACACCTAGGCAGGACGTAGCTCATAGGAATGTGATCTATGTTTACTGGAGGGGCAATGATGCATGTCCCCCCAGGGGGCAGGTAGTTGAGCTTCTACAGAAGATGGGCTTTGGGGCGGTTGACATTTTTGCCCTGATCCATCCCTATGACATGTCTGAGTTTGACATCAGTTTAATTAGCCCAGAGGGTCTAGAGATCTTCTCGGGAAACTATGAGCTTATAAAAAATGAGCCCGGCTGGCGAGACTTTGGCATTCAAGTGGTGTCTCGCTAGAATGAAGCCAAGAAGGTGACTATTTTGACCCATAATGAGTCCCTTTCTTGCTATGACATTATGACGTGGCTCAGTCGGTACAGTGAAGTGACAGACATGCCCAAAAAGAACAGGGATGAGCATGGCATATGGTCCGGAGCCTGGAAGTTTATGGTCAAGCTGAAGTGTTCAGGGAACTCAGTGACTTACATACCATCTGCAGCCTTCCTCGGTAGGGATCGTATCCTGGCCTTTTACTAGGGGCAGCCGAAGCTCTGCCACAGGTGCAGTGACCCCTCACACTTGAGCGCCGCTTGTAAGACCATGAAGTGCGTTCTGTGTGGGGGTCTGTTTCATCTCGATGCCTCCTGTGCGGAGATTCGGTGTAACCTGTGTGGGGACCTTGGTCACCCATTTAGCCCCTGTCTGCGCTCCTTTGCCAATGTGGTCTCAGCTCCTACGGATGGGGGTCATGATGTGACCTCCGGGGGAGAGGGGACCAGCAGACGTGAGGGGGCTCAGGAGCCAGGGAAGAACCGGCAAAGAACAGCTGCTCAGCAGAGGCATCATGAGAAACGCAGACGGAGCAGAGAGCTCGCAGGAGCCCACAAATTAGATGAAGAGGACCTCCCACTATAAAAGTGTGGATGAGGAAGGCAAAAGACGCAAGCTAAATGCCACTAGCAGGAAATAAAGGGGGATTCCAGATCTTCTCCCACCCTGGGCCAAGTACTGGAAGGAGAAGCCTGCTCACCTCCGGTTTGACACATTGTGGGCAAGAGCCTGGTGGTCACCCCCCTAACAATGTAGTTGGGCCAGACTATAATCAGCAAGGCACACGCACTGGCACAGCTTAGCTAAGCACCACACTTGGTGGAATGAAGGCCAATCACCACCTGCGGGTGACACCACTGCCTCTTCTCCTGTGTTACATGCTGGCATTGCTGTCCAACCCCTCCCCCAGGATGCAGGCACGAGCCTGTGTCCACAGCGTACTGAAATTTTTCTTAGCGAAGTCCAGCTGTCCCCATCCCAGATAGGGTAAGGTGCACGCCTTCGCCTACTCAGTAGTCCACAGCATACTGAAATTTTTCCCAGCACAGCGTCCAGCTGTCCCCATCCCAGACGGGGTAAGGCGCACCCCTTTGCCTACTCAGTAGACCCCAGCATACTGAAATTTTTCCCAGCACATCGTTCAGCTGTCCTCATGCCACACGCTCGCTTGATAGCCACACCACCCTCATGTCTATTTATAAGTGCGTATTGGATGAGAAGGAACAGGAGACACACACTACAGAGGGTTGGCAGGGCCTGGTAGCGACCCTCTTTGAAATTATGGGTGATAGCCCACAATGCTGATGAGAATTGCTGATAAATTAATGTATGATCATAATTCCAATCCCATGCCACCTCCGTCACAAACTTTCATGAGCCACAAATATGGAAATAAAGGAGACTCAGATGCCAATACTTCTACACATCAATTCAACAACCCATTCTAAAACAAAAGATTTTTTTTTTACCCTAAGTGCAGGTCAACCCCTGAAAGATTTGTTTACCAAGAGTACAGGTGAACCCTTGAAAGATTTGTTTACTAAGAGTGTATTTGAACCCTTGAAAGATTTGTTTACCAAGAGTGCAGTTTAAACCTTGAAAGATTTGTTTACCAAGAGTATAGGTGAACCCCTAAAAGGATTTTGTTTACCAAGAGTGCAGATAAAAACGTGAAAGATTTCTTCAGTGACAGCTCGTACTTGCTTAATGGGATTCAGGTGGCGGTCCACCGACAGGCAAGCTACCGCCTGTCCCAGCGCTTGCCCCTCCCCGAGGGGCTTGTTAACCAGTGCCCCAGGGAAAGACAGCATGAACTGTAAAGAAATTAGTAGCCAAAGCTGGACACCGTACTGGGATACGTATCTGTACGCCGTGTGACCCTTCTAAAATTGTGCTTCATAGCTGACAAATCGCAGACAAATTAATGTATGATTGTAAGTGACATCCCATGCCCCCTCTGTCACAGCATTTCATTAGCCACAAACGCCAACATAGGGGGAATTCAGAGGCCAGTACTTCTACATTTTTAATTAAGAAAACAACCCATTTTAAAAATAATTATTTTTATCCAAGATTGCAGGTGAGAACCTGAAAGAATTTTTGAGCGAGAGTGCAGGGTATTTGTTTACCAAGAGTATAGGTGAACCCCTGAAATATTAGTTTACCAAGAGTATAGGCGAACCCCTGAAACATTTGTTTACCAAGAGTATAGGCGAACCCCTGAAAAATTTATGTACTCAGAATATAGACGAACCCTGAAAGATTTGTGTACCGAGAGTATAGGTGTACCCCTGAAAGATTTGTTTACCCAGAGTGCAGGTGAACCCCTGAAATATTTTTTTCATCATAGAGCTTGTACTTGCTTAATGGAATCCAGGTGGCGGTCCACCGACCAACAAGCTAGCGCCTTTCTCAGCCCCTGCGTCTCCCTGAGGGGCTTTTTAACCAGTGCCCCAGGGAAAGACAGCATGTACTATGAAGAAATTAAAGTGGCCAAACCAGGACAATTCATTCTGTCTCAGTGCCAGATTGCTGGACACTGCGCTGGGATACATTTGTGGACTCTGTGGGTGTATAAAGCTGGAACCAGCATGTTTGCTGAACTCTAGTGGTGAACCTCTTCAAAATTGGGGGCAAGAACTTGGAGGCTGCCCTCTGAAAAAAATAGTTTTCACAGAGCCTTTTGGCCCTTTGAAGAATTGGCTTTTCAGCGTGCTGACATGCTGGTTTAGGAGAAGGAGGAAGATCAGAGAAGGATAGACCAAGCTAATTCTACCCTTTTTTGTGGTGATAGAGGGTGCATGGTTCTGCAGTTCCAGCTTAAAGATACTTTATGTTAAGCTGCTTTCCACCGGTGAAAAAGAGAAGTCTGGGGAAATCCAGGCTTTGTTCATCTTACTAAGTGTAAGCCTGTCGGCGCTGTCAGTTGACAGGCGAGTATGCTTATCCGTGATAATCCCCCCAGCAGCACTAAACACCCTCTCTGATTACACGCTAGCTGCAGGGCAGGCCAGCACCTCCAAGGCGTACAGCACAAGTTTGTGCCACGTGTCCAGCTTTGACACCCAAGAGTTGTATGGAGCAGAGGGATCACGGAGGATGTTGGTACATTCAGCAATATACTCCTTCACCATCTTTTTACACTGTTCCCTCCTATTCAGCCTAGACTCGGGAGTAGTGACACAGTCTGGCTGGGATGCCATAAAACTGGCAAAGGCCTTGGAGAGTATTCCCCTGCCTGTGCTAGACATGCTGCCTGTTCCCCTCATCTCCTGCTAGTTAGTACACTGAACTACATCCTTTACCGCTAGCGTTGTCAGATGGGAAGTTTTGTATCAGCTTTTCCACCAGGGCCTTGTGGTATTACATCACTCTCATACTCCTTTCCTCTTTGGGAATGAGAGTTTAAAGGTTCTCCTTATACCGTGGGTCAAGAAGGGTGAGAACCCAGTAATCCATGTTGGCCAGAATGCGCCTAACGCAAGGGTCACAGGAAAGGCAGCTTAACATGAAGTCAGCCATGTGTGCCAGAGTCCCAGTATGCAACACATCGCTGTCCTCACTCGGAGAATGACTCTGTCTCCTCTTCCTACTCCTCCTCAGCCCATACATGCTGAACAGATGTGAAGGAAGTAGCATTGGTACCCTTTGCAGTGTGGACAGCAGTCTCTTCCCCCTCCTCCTCCTCCTCCTCCAATATGTGCTGAGAAAAAGACCTGAGGGTGGTCTGGCTATCAAGCAACGTATTGTCATCCCCCATCTCCTGTTCTATCCGCAAAGCATCGGCCTTTATGCTTAGCCCTGACCTTCTCAGCAGGCAAAGCAGTGGGTTGGTTACGCTGATAATGGCGGCATCGTCTCTCAACATTTGTGTTGACTCCTTAAAGTTTCCTAACACCTGACAGATGTCAGACATCCATGCCCACTCCTTTGTGAAGAAGTGCAGAGGCTCACTACCACTCTGACGGCCATGTTGCAGCTAGTATTCAACAATGACTACACGCTGCTAGTAAAGTCTGACCAATATGTGCAAAGTTGATATCCAGCGCGTGGACGTGTTGCACAACAGTCAGTGAAATGGCAGCTGGAAGTGCTGTTGCTGTATCCTGAGGGTGGCAGCATCTGTGGTGGACTTTCTAAAACATGTGCACACGTGACGCACCTTGCTGAGCAGCTCTGACAAATTGGGGTAGTTTTTAAAAAGCACTGAACCACCAGATTGAACATGAGGGCCAGGCATGGCATGTGTGTTAGTCTGCCAAGCTGCAGAGCCACCACCAGGTTACGCCCATTGTCATACACGACCATGTCTGGTTGGAGGTTCAGCGGTGAAAGCCAAAGATCTGTCTGCTCCGTCAAACCCTGTAACAGCTCTTGGGCAGTGTGCCTCGTTTCACCTAAGCTCAGGAGTTTCAGCACAGCCTGCTGACGCTTCCCCATGGCAGTGTTGCAGCACCTCGAGCTACCGACTGAAGTCGACGTGCTCACAGATAGTAATTGAGAGGTGTAGAGAGGAGGAGAGGGGTTGGAGGAGGTGGCATAACAAGAGAAACCATGACCCGCAATCCTTGATGTGGGTAGCACGTGAGCGGACCCAGGGTCGGGCTCGGTCCCAGCCTGCAGCAGTTTCACCCAATGTGCCGTCAGGGAGATTTAGTGTCCCTGCCCTCCACACTTGTACACGTGTCGGTGGTTAAGCGGACCTTCCCAGTAACTGCGTTGGTGAGGGCACGCTTGATATTCCGTGACACGTGCTGGTGTAGGTCATGGACGGCACAGCGTAAAAATAGTGGCGACTTGGGACTGAGTAGCGAGGAACGGCCACCGCCATGAGGTTGCGGAAAGCCTCTATTTCTACCAGCCTATATGGCAGCATCTCCAGGCTTAGCAGTTTTGAGATATGTATGTTTAGTGATTGTGCATGTGGGTGGGTGGCTGCATAACTGCGCTTGTGCTCTAATGTTTGTGTTATGGACAGCTGAACACTGCACTGGGACACATGGATGGAGGCAGTGAAGGACCGTGCAAGAGAAGTGGTGGGTGCAGGGTGGGAGACGCTTGTGCCTGCACCCTGGGAGGGGGTTTGCATCTCATTGCCAGCATGTGACACAGGGTAAGAGGCAGTGGTGTGACCAGCAGGTGGAGAATGGCCTTCGTTCCCCCTCGTCGGGTGCTTGGCTATCATATGACTTAGCATGCTGGTGGTGGTCAGGCTGGTAGTGGTGTCTCCCCTGCTGAGCTTGGAGCAGCACAGGTTGCACACCTCTGTTCGTCGGTTGTCCATGCTCCCATTAAAAAAACCTTCAGACCTTCGAACACCTAGCCCTCTGCATGGGAGGCTTGCCGCGAGGAGGTGCTGTGGGGAACAGTTGGGAGATTACTTGCTCTGGCCCAGCTTCTGCCCCTGGCCACCCCACTGCCTCCTCCAACCTATTCTGGTGCTGCACTTGCCTCCTCCTCTGAAGCGCTGTCTTCAGTAGGCTTTCCAACCCAGGTCGAGTCAGTCACCTCATCATCCACCAGCTCTTCCTCTGAATCCTCAGTCTGCTCCTCCCTCAGACTTACTGCCCTGACAACAACCTCACTGACAGACAACTGTGTCTCATCATATCATCATCATCAACAAATACCTATTGAGACACTACTTAGAAGTCCCCACCCTCATCACCCTGAGACTGTGAAAGGTCCAAATTTTGGGCATTGGTCACAACAAACTCCTCAGGTGAACCATTGTTTGCAACTCAGGGAAGGGACCTGAGAACAGTTCCTGTGGGTATGCCTGTTCTGAATCTTTCCTTTTCCTGGAGTGACCAGGCTGGGAGGAAGGAGGATCAGCGTGAGGATTTACAGGTCCAGTCCGTTGGCTAGAGTGAGTGGACTGCGTGGAATACTGGGTGGTGGATAAATTGGATGCGTTATCCACTATTTTGCTTTAAGCCCAAAAAATGTGCACTGCTTGTCCCAGGCAGCCAAACTGATGATGCACAAAAGTGGAGTTGTAGTCCTAAAAAAGGATTGTTGGGTTCTTTGAAGATGGATTCCCTGCTTAAACACTCCTACTAACCTACACTAACGCTTTCCCTCATTCACAGCTGCTCTGTCCCTCAGCTAAGCCAGCCTCTGTGTGAGGCGAGCATCAGGTGATCTGAGATTTTATGATCCTAGGTCACCTGATCCTGCCAGCCAATCACTGCTATAAACGTGCACAGGGTTGGCACGTCATAGCAGGAGGTGCCAAAGCCTTCCCTGCATGTTCATTGTCTAAAAAAGCCGCTAAACATGTGCAGAGGAGAGGGTGAAATTTTCTCGAAAACCGCGTGGTGTTCGCTCGAGTAACAAGTAATGCTCGAACGAGCATCAAGCTCGGACGAGCATGCTCGCTCATCTCTAGTAGATACATAATTCTAGTAGGGTAATTGAACTGGCTACTTAATCACCCTAGTAAACATGTATGTGTCTATCCAACAGTGCACAGATTTAATTTCCTGAACAAATGGGTAAAAAAATTGGGAAAATCCAGAAAGGAAAATTGCTAATTTGGGGAGACTTTAACATCTTACTTGACAAATCAATTGACTCCACAGCTAATACTAGAACCTCACCCATACTAAACCCTTCCATTAATCCAGGCGCATGACATAGGCTCAACTACCTGGTCTGATTACTAATAGCTTATACTATTGAATTTTAATTTAGGTATTCCTCACAATAACACAAAAAAATTGGCGTAACAATATAAGCCTACGTAAATCCCCCCAAAATCAAACACTAATTAATGATGATATTAAAAATACTTTGACTTAAATACAGGCCCAGAAATGGGGAATTTTACTCTATGAAATGTGCATAATGTGGTTATCAGAGGGGTAATGATAAAACTTAAGATACAACATCGTCACTATTCCTAAACCAGGTAAGCCTCCTACCAGTCCGCCCAACTTTAGACCACTATCCCTCCTTAAATTAGACACAAAAAATGTACTTCAAAATTCCAGCCACAAGACTCCTAGAGGTCCTACCAGATGTGATCCACAACAACCAAGTAGGTTTTACTAAAGGGAAATAGGCAGCGGTTGGCATGAGGAGGACATTGAACTTGATTTCAGTGCTGGGATCGAGTCAAATGCCCTCTCTCCCCCTTGCCCTGGATACTGTGAGTGAAATTTAGTTTGGTTCATGGACATTGGTTGATGATCCCTATAAGGCATCCAAAGAGAACACCATGCCCCGTTCATGAACCATGAATGGCTTAGTAACCTTGTACTTTCCCAGAATGTCGAGACACAATTATTTGCCAATTTATCTTAGAAATGGTATCAGGATGTGGCTAGAATTGCTGAATGTGTAGGGGTTATCCTTTAATTGTTCTGTTTATACGACATCTGCAAATTCCAAAGTGTTTATGCCAAAAATGATATCTAAGTCTGAGAAAATCATCTTGTACCCAAAAATGTATACAAGCATATATCTTGCATATGTGACATTTGTATAATCCTTCCCATATCTATATGATGGTTACGCCTTTCCTCTCCTTTTAATAAAATTACGGTGTTGGGTATCTGAATCTCAGAACCCTATTACCATTAACCAAATTCAGATCTCTTGTCACAGTTTTTGGTTAACAGCTAGGTGACTAGTGACTTATACTTAACAATTTTACCTGATCTAGGTGTACTTCTTTAAAAATTCTTCAACAATACGGAGAAGCCGTTCGATAGATTACACTGGGGATTTACATTTACTATCCTCAAAAACACATTTCTGCAGGTTATTTGAGCCTTGCACTCCTCACCATCTGCAGGAGTTCTGGTGGATAGTGCTCTATCCATACCTTTTAATATGACAAACGGGATGTGTCAGGGGTGTCCCCTCTCACCATTATTGTTTATAATGATCATGGAACCCCTGGTGGAATTAATCAGTCACACCAGAAATAAGGGGAGTTCCTCTTGGGTTTAGACAACAAAAATTTGGATTCTTTGCAGATGAAGTTCTTCTATCTTTGACCGACCCCTTAAATTCCTTCAGAAAGGTGTCTGAAAATATATTGTTGTTTTGTAAAGCATCTCACTGTAACTTGAATGAAGATAAATTACAAATACTGAATGTAGATAGGCAAATAAAATTGGGCATTCAGATAGAATTTTCCTCTCAGTGGCATTCTGAAATCCCATATTTGGGCATAAAATTATGCTATCCATTGTCTAAAGTGTCAGTAATTTGGACCCCCTGCATTTCACTTTTCAAAAGATTTGGAACGAATGGTGAAAATGGAGCATTCCTGGCTGGGAAAAATTATTCTATATAAGATGTTAATATTACCAAAAAATCTGTATTTTTTCCATACCTTACTCTATCCAATCCCACAAGCCACTATAGCAGGGTTCCAGAGACAACTGATGAGATATATTTGGAATAATAAGAGACCTAGAGTAGCAGCCCAGATATTATACCAACACCATAGACAGGGTGGGATGGGAGTTCTCTATTTGCATTCATATTACCAAGCGACTATTTTAAATCAAACTGTGACCTGACTCCGAGATCCCATTATTTTCTTTGCAAATGTAAAGCTGGCTATGCCAACATGTTATACACATGTGTATTCTGAAAAAATCAAATAAAAATTAATTGGTAAAAAAATTAAAACTAAAACTAAATTACATCAATCAGGAAAAATTGTATAACTGAGGCTGGATTCAAATGGCCAAAGGCATTTTCACGTGTGCCCACTGGCGCCATAAAAATGCGTGAAAGGGCACACAAATCTAATGTTTGTGTGCCCATTTAGATGGGCCGAGCCCGTCACATATACATTGAGGCCGTAATGCCTTCCCTCCCCCTCGCCGACTCTCTGCCTCTCTCCTCCCCTCCAGCTATTTGTTATAGGAAGGGACGGAGCTTAACACTGCCCCTTTCCATTGCAAGCAACCAGAGGGGAGGAGAGAGAAGGAGAGAAGGGGGAGGGAGTTTAGCAGTCATGCTGCTAAACTTCCTTCAACCTCTTTTCTTCAGTCGCTGTCATAGGCTCCCAAAGGTGTCTATGCAGTTGCCGACGTATTCCAGCTGAAAAGATAGTTCCAGGACTATCTTTCCTGCCCAGCATAAAAGCGCCCAGCGCATTATTTGCCTGCTGGGCATTTTTATGCCACAGGAATACGCCTGTGTGATCTGATGCGTTGGAATCTAATGCATCAGATGTTAGTGTATATCGACCGGCAGTGAAAATGATGGCCAATGTACGCTCGTGTGAATAAGCCTTGACACTGAGAGAAATGTAGGAGTTAGATGCGGTCATGTAGAGGTTACTGCTATTCTGCTGCTGGGTCTCCTGGAGACTGTCTCTTCATTTACATTTGGGAACTAGTTATTGGCAATTAATTAGTGTCCTGTTGGATGGGATGTCAGTAATTACAGTAATTGATCTCATGCGTCTATCCTTTACCTGATAAAAAGGCTTTAAATGTTTTTTAGGCAAGAAGACAAAAAAAAGACTGAAGGCAAATCCACAGTGCCGCCCTATCTCAGGAAAATATTCAGGGGTGAAGACTCATGTTCTCTTCTGTTAGGACTGAAGAATTTAACTTTTGTTGAATACACATTTATCTCTAGTCCTTCTGGTCCCTTCACCAGCTGAGATCTTAAGAATTACCAAGTTTATTTTCAACAGTATTGACTAATTTATATTTCTGTCAGATTAAGATACAGTTACAAGCAATGACACCATATTAGCTACATTGTCTAAAGTAGTCTGTAATCCACTTATTGTCCCTTCAGAGGCTCAGGCCGCTGATCTGCCCCTCCTCCATATGTTACACCAGTTCTGATTGCTTAGTTCAGCTCCTGTGTATGGACACCAGCGCATCATGAAGTCGGTGCACGTAGAGTTTGTTAAATCACTGAGCAGCTGTTTATTTGTACCTTCAATTTATTCTAATTGAATATGAAGATGTATATGGAAGTTTTTATTTTGAAGGAATCATAAGATTTATTTTTGCATATTTATATACTTTTTAGTACTGCTGATGGACGCCAATCTATTTTTTATGAAGGCTCTAGGACTTTACAAAGTTTTGTCAAAATATTAGCACCAACTGAAGTCTTCATATCTTGTGGCCTACAGGTGCAATATAATCTATAGTGTGTACATATAAGCTGTGTGATTATCTAGATCAATTCGATATGCATACACTGATGAGGAATAAACTAGGATTTTGTCAAACCTTTTGAAAAAAAAACCCAACAAACAGACTTTTAGATCGTTTTGCTCCGGTTGCTAGGTCCATGGTGGTCCTAAGATTGAATGTGGCCTAATTTTTGACCAATTGACAATTAATATAAATTCTGGAAATATGTGTTCTGCACCCAAAAGCTAAAAGGTTTTTGCTATCAGATTTTAATAAGAAATTTACTTGTACGACATAATGCTTAAATGAAACCCCCAAAAAGAAGAAATTTACTACTTATCTTAGAAAAGGTAAAATAATAATTTTCTCAAGATTTTGCATAGACTGTTCATTGAATGCTAACCTGCATAGACATAACTAAAGAGAACACAATCTCTGGTAAAGGTTGTGTGCATCAGTTTGCCATCCACAAACAGAAGGTTAAGTGGGGTGGTTCAATATAACCTTAATAGGGGTGCTAAGAAAACTTGTGTCAAAGAACTGAATAGACTGGTGTTGTTTTTTTACCTCATACCATGACCACTACCACTACATACTAGACTGCTATAGCTTTATAGTAAGTCGACTGAAGCTTGATGTAAATTTTATGATGAGAGGGAAATATTAATGAGATTTGGATTTGATTTGGTAAATAGAGAATTTTGGTGGTACAAGGAAATAATTTCTTTGATTATGACTGTAAAGACTTCGTCTCCGAGTGTTCTGGTCTCTGTTGAAAATTTGTATAGGAACTTTTTAAACAAAAATACAAATTTGTGAGTTTTTTGAAAGCACAAACTCCTAAAAATATCCACTGTATATAGGGTATATATAACATGGATTACAGAAACCAGACCTTGCTGACTGAACTGATCTTGGTTGGGTTTACTCATAACTTGAAGGTTAGTTTTTTACTTTTTGTTTTATTCTTTATCATGTATATATTGACCATCCTGGGGAACTGTTTTCTGATTTTCACCATCATTGTCAGTCCTCAGTTACACACTCCGATGTATTATTTCCTCTGTAATTTGTCTTTTATCGATTTGGGCTACACAACATGCAATGTACCAAAAGTTCTGCTGGATTTATTTTCTAATACAAGGACAATTTCTGTCACCGGATGCTTGATCCAAATGAGCTTTGGACTTTTACTAGGTGTAGCTGAATGTATATTACTGGCTGTGATGGCCTATGATCGATATGTAGCTATATGTTTCCCCTTACATTACACTGTCATTATGAGTTGGAGGGTATGTAATTGCATCACTGTAACTATGTGGTCAGGAAGTTTAATTGTATCTCTTATACCAAATATCATAAAACCTCTTGTGTTCTGTAGGAGAAAGCGGTTAAACCATGTTGTTTGTGAGATTGTAGCAGTACTCGAGCTGGCATGTGGGGATCTCACCATCACTAAAATGCACATGTTTTTCAGAGTATTGTTCTTCTGATTTTGCCACTTCTATTCATTGTTGTCTCTTATATTTGCCTTATTATTTCTGTATTAAAGATTCATTCAGTGGGCGGTAGATCTAAAACCTTCTCCACCTGCGCTTCCCACCTCATAGTGGTTATTATGTTTTATGGGACCGCAATAGCCATGTACATGGGACAGGCGAGATTTTCTTCTAAACTGAAATATATTTCTCTGGTTTATGGTATTGGAACTCCAGTACTAAATCCTTTCATCTACAGCCTGAGAAATAATGAAGTGAAAGAGGCCTTTAAGAAAATACTCGTCAAATATAATATAATATATATTGGCCATTAATTCTGTACCTGTGAGGATATATATATATATACACTACCGTTCAAAAGTTTGGGGTCACCCAAACAATTTTGTGTTTTCCATGAAAAGTCACACTTATTCACCACCATGCGTTGTGAAATGAATAGAAAATAGAGTCAAGACATTGACAAGGTTAGAAATAATGATTTGTATTTGAAATAACATTGTTTTTACATCAAACTTTGCTTTCGTCAAAGAATCCTCCTTTTGCAGCAATTACAGCATTGCACACCTTTGACATTCTAGCTGTTAATTTGTTGAGGTAAGCTTGTGAAATTGCACCCCACGCTTCTAGAAGCATCTCCCACAAGTTGGATTGGTTGGATGGGCACTTCTGGCGTACCATACGGTCAAGCTGCTCCCACAACAGCTCAATGGGGTTCAGATCTGGTGACTGCGCTGGCCACTCCATTACCGATAGAATACCAGCTGCCTGCTTCTGCTGTAAATAGTTCTTGCACAATTTGGAGGTGTGTTTCGGGTCATTGTCCTGTTGTAGGATGAAATTGGTTCCAATCAAGCGCTGTCTACTGGGTATGGCATGGCGTTGCAAAATGGAGTGATAGCCTTCCTTATTCAGAATCCCTTTTACCCTGTACAAATCTCCCACCTTACCAGCACCAAAGCAACCCCAGACCATCACATTACCTCCACCATGCCTAACAGATGGCGTCAGGCATTCTTCCAGCATCTTTTCATTTGTTCTGCGTCAGACAAACGTTCTTCTTTGTGATCCAAACACCTCAAACTTGGATTCATCCGTCCACAACACTTTTTTCCAGTCTTCCTCTGTCCAATGTCTGTGTTCTTTTGCCCATCTTAATCTTTTTCTTTTATTGGCCAGTCTCAGATATGGCTTTTTCTTTGCCACTCTGCCCTGAAGCCCAAAATCCTGCAGCCGCCTCTTCACTGTAGATGTTGACACTGGTGTTTTGCGGGTACTATTTAATGAAGATGCCAGTTGGGTACCTGTGAGGCATCTGTTTCTCAAACTAGAGACTCTAATGTGCTTATCTTCTTGCTTAGTTGTGCAACGCGGCCTCCCACTTCTTTTTCTACTCTGGTTAGAGCCTGTTTGTGCTGTCCTCTGAAGGGAGTAGTACACACCGTTGTAGGAAATCTTCAATTTCTTAGCAATTTCTCGCATGGAATAGCCTTCATTTCTAAGAACAAGAATAGACTGTCGAGTTTCATATGAAAGTTCTCTTTTTCTGGCCATTTTGAGCGTTTAATTGACCCCACAAATGTGATGCTCCAGAAACTCAATCTGCTCACAGGAAGGTCAGTTTTGTAGCTTCTGTAACGAGCTAGACTGTTTTCAGATGTGTGAACATGATTGCACAAGGGTTTTCTAATGATCAATTAGCCTTCTGAGCCAATGAGCAAACACATTGTACCATTAGAACACTGGAGTGATAGTTGCTGGAAATGGGCCTCTATTCACCTTTGTAGATATTGCACAAAAAAACAGGCATTTGCAGCTAGAATAGTCATTTACCACATTAGCAATGTATAGAGTGCATTTGTTTAAAGTTAGGACTAGTTTAAAGTTATCTTCATTGAAAAGTACAGTGCTTTTCCTTCAAAAATAAGGACATTTCAATGTGACCCCAAACTTTTGAACGGTAGTGTATATATATATATATATATATATATATACACACATATATATATACATCCATACAAGGTGAAATGCCCATTTCACTATCTGAGTATCTGAGTCAGTGGAATGGAATGTGCCGGCACATCCTGTACTGCTAACCGCTATCAGAATATGCAGCTTGATAGAAACTTACGCTCATAACCTCAGGGCACATTTTTTACCTGCACATAACCCTCTGGCGTCATTTGGCGACACACTGCTCATTCCCAGCACTGCCCCCTCCATCGAACACCAAAAGATGGTGCTGGATTTTCATCTGAAACCACATGATGTCGGACACCCATGACGACAGTAACTCACGCAGTACCGGATGTAAAAAGACCATATTTGGACCACCCAATCCCATGCTTTGATTTCCAACCATGTATTGCTTCCTGCATGCCCATAAAGGGCAAGTAACTCATAATGCTATATAAGATGCTATACGCCTACTAATAAACAGAGTCCAGGAAAACTTTCTACAGTGACAGTCTTGTCTCTGTGTGATCTCTTCCATTGTGCGCACAATCTCTGAACATAATTCTGGAAGGGTGCAAGCATTCCTATTGATTACCGTGGCCCCCTCCCCCCCCCCAAAAAAAAAAAAATCGTGACAGCTGTATGAGTAATGTTAAATACTCTCTTATAAAAAAAGACAAAAGTATTATAGAAGTTATACCTTTATTCCCCAACCAGAAAAATTATAACCGAAAAAATTATAATTGCAAGCTTTCGGGGCTCAGAGGCTTCTTCATCAGGCTAATTACAAATGAAGCACTGAGAGGAAAAGCCCAGCATTTAAATACTGATAAACAAGAGTCACAGAACTAACGTTTGGGTTTTAGATATAAGGGCAAGAGTATACACTAATTTGCTCCATGCTGAAAATTGGTGCCTATTTGTATGGCACATGACCACAGAGACTGGTGATTGCAGAGGTCAAGTTTTGGATATGGTTAAGTCATGACTAGTAAACTGTAAACAAAGAAATGTGGGCAGTCACGGAGGAACTACGCTGATTCGGAGGGAAGTTGAAGAAATTAGTAGTGTTTTTTTTTAGGACATTTTCATCTTTTTTTCAACTACCAGACAGACTTTTAAAGTTAGCACTATGGTAGCACAAAGGTTACTGGCTACATCTTTATAACCTTAGGCAGTGGAAGGCACAGGACTGGTAGTATAAGGGGTTAAAAGGGAGAATTATGGTGTCCCATAGAAGATAAAGGGTTAATGAGCATATCTGTTGTAACCTAGGACAATTACAGATTTACTGGTCATATCCTGTATCCCATGCCTTGATTGTGTAGTATGTGTCCCTGCTCGCCCCCCTCCCCAATTATGCCCCTCAAAGAAGATGATAAAGTTAGAGCTATCAGCAGGTCTGGGCTTTTATTATGTCTATCCGATGAGTTTACAGGCTGGGGAAACTACTAGAAAAGAACTACAACTCTCAGCATGTTCCTGGCTGTGAGCTTTCACCCTATATAAGAAGAGAAGACACCTAATCCATCCCTTTTTTACTTTCTTTACCTTTATACAAAGCCCTGCTCCCTCATGTCACATGATCATCATCACAGATCCTTCTCCAGCACTTCTTCTTTCTACTGCAGCCTAATACATCCCAGCTAGAAAGGTGCCCTTGCCATGAGTTAATTACTAATATGCACTTCCCCTCTCAGTGGTTTAATGTGTAACACTGGTCATGGGTGGTGGTGTAACACAGGTTGAGGATGCTGCGGCGATGACAAATGGAAGCAGAGGCGGCACATACTTCTTTCTATAAATATAACTTTACTGAACGGTGGCATAATAAACAGTATTACGCTCCACAGGAGGTTTCGTGTAATTTAACGTTATGTAATGAACCAGAAGCATAAACTCTCTGATTTAAACTGATAGTACTCTTGAAGCGGCAATATGTCTCATCACTTGGCATCTCTCGCCAACATACACATAGGTTCTTCATTATTTCCTAATGAAAGCAGTAGGGCACATGGCATCTTCATCAGAATCAATCATCTCTTACATGTGGTCTAGCTGCTATATACATCATCTCTACAGCTGTAGCTCCACTTCAAATACCCTATAGGAGCAGCGTTCCATGACTACTGAACACGTCACACACCTTAGACGTCATCCATATCTCCAGAGGTCGTCACATCATCATCATCAACCATGGTTTCTCTACAAAAACTTGATGCCATGTACACTCTAGATCATGTGACTAACTGCACCATTACACCTCATCATTATTACACTTTATTACAGCACTTCAGGTACATTACACTGTCATTAACTTTTTATGTATTACATTACACTGCTTATAACATAAACCTCGCTGTAACACTGCATGTACCATCTCTGTATTGTGCCATTATTTAAGCAGTTACCTTACACACAGTCCTGTGAGTCCATTTTGTTAAGAAAATTGTAGATCAATGTATCAGTTAATTATTCTATATTGCATTGTAGACTAGGAATATATAGCATGATGCTAGTATAAGTAGTGAAGGGGTTAAATGAAACCCTTCTATAGGCCTGCATGTCTTCTGAGGTAGACAGATAAAATATAAGACAGTCTGCTAGACCACCCATGTATGAGGCCCACAGGAAATAGGACAGACGTCTAGATATGCTTTGCATTCCTTTCTCATTCATAACGGTTTTATTGTATGTAATAGATACACCTTAAGAGGTGTAACTTATGTTAATCATTTTTGTTTTAGCCTATCATGTATTCTTATTAATCTTGGAGGTATATACTTTTGCTGTGATGTCATTTATGGTACATAAGCTTCAAACACCTTAGAATAAATTAGAAATCATCTGATACCGCACAGGCTGGTGTGATTTGTGTTTCTCCTGGGCCCAGACTTCTGCACGAGATCTGGGATCGTCTTCTCTTTGATAAACACATAAATTCTCCTTACACATTTACCCTCCACTCTGGCCAGGGATTTTATATAGTACCAGGGGTAGTAGTCTGCTCATGCTCACAGACCATCTCCTCCGTAGTTCATTTCACTTCCCAGCATCTGTGGCAATTCTTCTGCACCACCACCGTGTTGACTAGACATGCTAGTCTCCATTTCCCCCACTGTGTTGTGGGTTTTTTCTCCTTTTGCACTGTATGTCAAGACTTACTGCTGCTTCACAGCTGCTCCCCAAAGGAATTTGGCTGCTTTAATGCACTCCTGCAAGGGCCTCCACCACTATGCAGGACTATGATGCCTTGCTGCTCCTTCTCCTCTGCCTCATGCAATCTTTCTGCTGTTCCACTCTTTACTGGAGCTGCATCTGAACTGTGACGCAGCTTCTTTCCTTCTCTCGTGTGCTGTGTGGATCAAAAAACTCCTGCACTTCTAAATTGGGGAAGGGTCGGGCTTAAGTACTCACTATTCCCCTCCCCTATTCCCCCCATCACCTCCATGTCACTATAGGAGGCAGAGCTCCATGTGAAGCCTCTATGATGCTCACCAAATGTGGTGCAGCCCAAAGTGCTTCAACATGGTATCCACACATACCTCTTCTGCTTCCCTCCTAAACCCCTAAAATTAATTATGACCTAAGATCAGATCCCTACAATACATTTAAATCATAGAACAGACCAACAAAATTCATTCAAACCTCAAACCAGTTCATAAAATTAATCTCAGCTGAGATACCCTCCCAGAATTAACCCATTAAGGACCAGGCACTGTAAATTTATGACCCAGCTGTATGTAAAATTACAGGTGGGATTGAAGCCTCCTGCTTCTGCAATTAATTAGAACTAGGTCAGGTTGTCAGCTGTTAATCACAGCTGATAACATGGAGGAGGGAGAAGTGGGATTTAACCCTTTCTGCCTCCTCCTTTATTTAATACACATCGCTCAATTAGGCCATAAAGTGCGCATTTGATGTATGGAGACATTTCTTAGAGGGTGCTCGTCATACTATTACGGTCCTCACGGACCATAAGAATTTGGTTTATCTAGAATGTGCCGAGCGCTTGAACGCTCGTCAAGCAAGGTGGGCATTGTTTTTCTCACATTTCAATTTTGTAGTCACATATGTGCCTGGGTCCAAGAATGTCAAAGCTTAAGCTTTGTCGTGCAGCTTCGGGGTACCCGAGGTAGAGGACCCCCAGTCGGAGAATATTCTGAGCCCGGGAGTGGTGGTAGCCATCCTTACATTCAACACTTCTGCTTCACTCCTGCTGGCTGAACAGTCCATCCCCAAGGGCTCCCCTGAGGGGAGGTTATTTGTTCCTTGTGCCTTGCTGCTTTTCATATTGGAGGAAGTTCATTCATTGGTCTTAGAGTGTCATCCAGGAGTCCAAAACACCCTGGAGTTGTGTGGCCATATTTATTGGTGGCCACAAATGTCTCAGGATGTCAGGGAATTTGTCATGTCCTGCCCTATCTGCATTCGAGGGAAGAGTGTACGGAGATGACCTGAAGGTCTGCTTCGTCCTCTACCCATTCTGGAGAGACTATGGACCCATCTGTCGATGGATTTTATTACTGATTTGCCCGAGTCTCAGGGGTGCTTGGTTATCTTGGTGGTCGTTGACAGATTTTCCAAGATGGCGCATTTTACTGCTCTTAAGAAGCTTCTGTCCACTTCTGCATTAGCCACCATATTTATCAAGGAGGTTGTGCACCCGCACGGTGTCCCCTAAGGATATTATTTCCGACCGGGTAGTCCAATTTGTGGCCCGGTTATGGAGGGCTTTTTGTAAGAGTATCGGTATCGGATTGTCGTTTTCCTCTGCCTTCCACCCAGAGTCTAATAGGCAGACGGAACGGATGAACCAGGAACTGGTTCAGTACCTCAGAATGTACGTGAGTGATTGTCAGAGTCTCTTGGTCAATTATTTAGTGTTGGCTGAATTTGCTTTCAATAACCATAAACATTTGGCATCGGGTGTGTCTCCCTTCTTCTGTAATTTCGGTTTAAATCCCAGTTTTGCTGTGTCTTTCCCCCTCTTCCTCTAACAATTCTTCTGCAGACACTCAGGTTCAAGAGTTACGGGAGGTGTGGGAGAAGGTGCGGGGCAACTTGGAGCAGTACAGGGGTGATATGCTAAGAAGGAGTACAGGTACACATACTATTTCTGAACCGTTTTCGGTGGGACAGTTGGTATACTTGTCTTCCAAGAATCTGGTTAAAAGTGCCTTCCTTGAAGCTGGCTTCTCGATTTGTGGGCCCTTTTCCAGTCACCACAGCGATTAATCCTATGGCGTACGAGCTAGCACTGATGGACACGTGAAGAATTCATAATTTGCCACAAGTCGCTCCTTAAAGGGGTTGTCCCGCGCCGAAACGGGTTTTTTTTTTTTTCAACCCTCCCCCCCCCCGTTCGGCGCGAGACAACCCCGATGCAGGGACTTAAAAAAAAAAACGCTCAGCGCTTACCTTAATCCCCGCGCTCCGGTGACTTCTATACTTACCGGCTGAAGATGGCCGCCGGGATCCTCTTCCTCCGTGGACCGCAGGGCTTCTGTGCGGTCCATTGCCGATTCCAGCCTCCTGATTGGCTGGAATCGGCACGTGACGGGGCGGAGCTACACGGAGCCGGCATTCTGCACGAGCGGCCCCATTGAAGACAGCAAAAGACCCGGACTGCGCAAGCGCGGCTAATTTGGCCATCGGAGGGCGAAAATTAGTCGGCTCCATGGGAACGAGTACGCTAGCAATGGAGCAGGTAAGTAAAAAACTTTTTATAACTTCTGTATGGCTCATAATTAATGCACAATGTACATTACAAAGTGCATTAATATGGCCATACAGAAGTGTATAGACCCACTTGCTGCCGCGGGACAACCCCTTTAAGAGGTACGTCCCTCCAGGTACGCCCCTTATTAGTGTGCAGCAGGCTTCTTGCTTAGTCTGTGAGAGGCCTATGACATGGGTCAGGAGGGGTGTTGTGTCTCCTTAAGGAGAGCACCCAAAAAGTATGTGGAGACACCTAGGAAGTGAGTGCATGCTAGCTCCTCTGAGTAATTTATGCAACATGCCCATGCCATGGGCCTCTCACAGACTAAGCAAGAAGCCTGCTGCACACTGATTAGGGGCAATCACCCCACAGCAGCTGTCTGTGCATGTTTTTTTGGCTTGGTTTCCTATTCCCAATCATTGATAAGACTTGTTATAAAGTCACTATGATTTGAAGGAATGCTGCCATGCAATAGGTGACACTGCAGAGGTATTTTTCTATCTTCATTACTTGCATAAATTACCCAGAGGAGCTGTCATCACTTTATAAGTCGCCTTACTCATCTTTTAGGTGTCCCTACACCCCTTTTGGGTGCTCTCCTTGGGGAGAGACTATACTATCCCCTGACCCACTCACCCCCTAGGTGTCTTCACACATTTGTTGGGCATTATATTCCAAACAACATCTTCTAGGTGCTTGAGTTTTTTTGTTTTTTTTTTACAATGAGTGTATAATATAAACCATGTAATTAAGTTGATCAATTACATATTCAAACAATTTTGGATGGTGGATAGGCCAGGAGTTTGTGTAACCATTTAAAAAAAAGACATTCAGATTATAGAACCTATTCCAATTCCATCCATTTCATTTTGTCCAATTTGTAGGCCAGTCCACTCTATGCTTCTCTATGGCTGCTTTCAATTGCCCAATGTCTATTGCTGTGTCCTTTTTGATATGTATTTTGTCTCCCCTGTTTCTTCTTACCACTGACCATTCCAAGTTCCGTAGCATCTCTTTTTCCAGCTAATTTGCCCTAATCACATGTCCAAAGTAAGTCAGTCTCTGTCTGGTGATTTTGCTTTGGGCTGATACAGTCCAAGATAGCTATATTGGTGACCCTAGCTGTCCAGGCAATTCATAGTAATTTTCTCCAACACCACAGCTCGAAAGCATCAATTTTTCTTCTGTCTGCTATCTTGGAAGTCCACGTCCACTTTGATTTCCTTGTTGTTGACCTTAATGTGGACTTCCCTGTTGGCAGTGCTTAGGATTTTTGCCTTCTTGATATTCAGTTGAAGTCCCATTTTTTTCATTTTCTTTTTTTAACTTCAGGATCAGCTTCTTCAGATGCTTGGCTATCTCTGCTACCAGGGTCGTACTGTCTGTGTATCTTAGATTAGTGATTGTTTTTCTACCTTTTTTCAACCTAATACCCTGATCATTTAAATTCAGCTGCCTTATGATCAATTTCGCATAGAGTTTGAAAACAAAAGCAGAGAAAATGCATCCTTGTCTTGTGCCCTTTTTGATCTTGAACCATTCTGTATTCATATACTTGGTTCTCACTGTGGCTTCTTAATTTTTGTAGAGGGACCTGATGAACGTGATCAGGTGTGCTGCTATTCCCAGCTCCCTTAGTGCTTCGCAAAGCTTATCATGCTCAACGCAGTCGAAAGCCTAGTGGGATCAATGAAATAGAGATAGAGCTACTTCTAATACTTTCTTGTGCTTTCCATGATCCATCTCAGGTTTGTCCTGTGGTCACAGGGCCATCTGCTCTTGCAGAAATCAACTTGAACATCAGGAATAGAGATGAGCGAGCACCAAAATGCTCGGGTGCTCGTTGCTCGAGTCGAACTTTCCGCGATACTTGAGAGTTCCTTTCGAGGAATGAACCCCATTGAAGTCAATGGGCGACTCGAGCATTTTTGTATATGACCCATGGTCTGCTAAGGTTTTCATTTGTGAAAATCTACAAAACCTACGAAAGTGATGGAAACGACACAGAAACGGATAGGGCAGGCGATGGGCAACATGCTGGGCTGCATTTCAGGTTCCCAGGTCGCACTATTAAGGCACAATAGCGGCAAGAGTGCCCCCCCCCCCTAACAATTTTTACTTCGGACAAACACTCATTAGCAAGGCACACCTTAGCTAAGCACCACACTACCTCACACCAAGCACAATCACTGCCTGTGGGACACACCGCTGCCTCTTCTCCTGGGTTACATGCTGCCCAACTCCCCCCGCATGACCCTGTGTCCGCAGTGCACACCAAAGTGTCCCTGCGCAGCCTTCAGCTGCCCTCATGCCACACGCTGGCTTCATAGCCGCACCACCCTCATGTCTATTTATAAGTGCGTCTACCATGAGAAGGAACTGGAGGCACACACTGCAGAGGGTTGGCAGGGCCATGCAGCGAACCTCTTCGAAATGCTGTTGAGAATTGATAATAGATTGACGTTCGATCTTCATTCCAATCCTGTGCCACCTCCGTCAGGAGCTGCAAACGTGGGCATAAAGGGGACTCATCTGCCAGCCCAGCACTTCTACACATCTCCACAATGCAGCAATACTCGGTGTGGGAAGTATGTGAGCGGGCCCTGGGTTAGCCTCTGTCCCAGCAAACACCTTGTGTGGCCCAAGGTGCTGTGAGTGACATAGCAATGGGGAATCCATGTGTCCACACACTACTCTGTTTGGGTGTCGGATACCTCATCGACAACGGAAGGGGTAAACCATCTGCACTCTGCACCCTACCCAAGTCTGTCAGTGTTTTGGGGACAGACAGGTAAAATACCTCTATGGGAAGTCTGTGTGCACTGACAGCATGGGTGGCTCCCAGGAACCCACAGACGGTACATAAAGAAATCCCATTGCAGTGCCCCGGATAGCTGAGGTAACGTGAGAGAAAATACACGTTGGCTTCGGCCCACACTCCATGCCCTAGTCAGACTGGGTTTTTTTTAAAGTGCCAGGCAGGTACAACTCCGCTATGGGAAGTCTGTGTGCACCCACAGCATGGGTGGGTCCCAGGAACCCAGAGAAGGTACATAAAGAAATCCCATTGCAGTGCCCCGGATAGCTGAGGTAACGTGAGAGAAAATAGATGTTGGCTTCGGCCCACACTCCATGCCCTAGTCAGTCTGGGTTTTTTAAAAAGTGCAAGGCAGGTACAACTCCGCTATGGCAAGTCTGTGTGCACCCACAGCATGGCTGGCTAGCAGTAACCCACAGACGGTACATAAAGAAATCCCATTGCAGTGCCCCGGATAGCTGAGGTAACGTGAGAGAAAATGCATGTTGGCCTCGGCCCACAATCCATGCCCTAGTCAGTCTGGGTTTTTTGGGGGGCCAGATAGGTAGAACACCGTGGTGGGAGTACTTAGTGCACCCGTAGTATACACAGACCCCTGTAATATTCCTCTAGCAAAGCTATAAGCTGACCCCGGTAACAGTTATGTTGCAGAAATCTAGGGAGACCCCAGTAACATTTCTGTAGTAACAGTTTAGACAGACCCCTGTAACATTTCATTAGCAAGGTATAGGCAGACCCCTGTAACATTTCTGTAGCAGAAATATAGGCAGACCCCTGTAACATTTACGTGCCAGACGTTTAGGCAGACCCCAGTAACATTTTAGTAGCAGACGTATACGCAGACCCCCTAGTAACATATATGTAGAAGCAGTATTGGCAGACCCCTGTAACATTTCTGTAGCAGCAGTATTGGCAGACCCCTGTAACATTTCAGTAGCAGCAGTATAGGCAGAGCCCAGTAATTGTAACATTTCAGTAACATAGTAACATAGTATGTAAGGCCGAATGAAGACAATGTCCATCTAGTCCAGCCTGTCTATCCTACTGTGTTGATCCAGAGGAAGGCAAAAAAAAACCCAAGGCCAGAAGCCAATTAGCCCTTTTAGGGGAAAAATTCCTTCCCGACTCCCTAATGGCAATCAGACTGTTCCCTGGATCAACCCCTAATAGTTCCTACCTGCCTATATACCAGGATTGACACTTAACCTAATATTTATATCCTGTAATATCCTTCTTCTCCAGAAAGACATCAAGTCCCCTTTTAAACTCCTCTATGGATTTTGCCATCACCACTTCCTCCGGTAGAGAGTTTCACAGCCTAACTGCTCTTACAGTAAAGAATCCCCTTCTATGTTGGTGATGAAACCTACTTTCCTCTAATCGTAGCGGATGTCCTCTTATAGTAACATATCAGTAGACAGAGCCGCGTGACATATCTGTAGTAACAGTATAGACAGACACCAGTAACATTTATGTTGTAGCAGTATGGGCAGACCCCTGTAACATTTATGTGGCAGCAGTATAGGCAGACCCCTGTAACATTTACTTGGCAGCAGTATAGGCAGACCCCTGTAACATTTCTGTAGCAGCAGTATAGGCAGACCCCTCTAACATTTCTGTAGCAGAAGCATAGGCAGACCCCAGTACCATTTTTGTAGCAGCAGTATAGGCAGACCCTGTAACATTTCAGTTGCAGCAGTATAGGCAGACCCCTGTAACATTCTTGTAGCAGAAGAATAGGCAGGCAGATCCCAGTAAAATTTCTGTAGTAATAGTATAGGCTACCTCTGAAACATTGGGGTACCATGAGCGTAGGCGAAGGCCGGAAAAATTAGTTGGATAAGAGTGTAGGCATGGGCCCGAAAAATAAGTGTACCAAGAGTACAAGTGTACCTCTGAAAAATTTATCAACCAAGAGGGCAGGTGAAACCCATAAATATTTTTTGAAAGATAGAGCTCACTGTTGCTTAATTTGTAACAGAGCTGGTAGACACCCCTGTTGAAAAAATTGGTTCATGTTAAAGTCTCAATACTTTTGAAGCTTTGAAAAATTGTAAAAACATTGGTAGATTTAGATGAGCCTTTTGGGCCGCAGAAAAATTGGCCATTCAGCGCGATGACATGTGGTTTCTGGAGGAGTAGCAGGAGGAGGACTAATGTCAGAGACAGATTGACAAACTTAATGTCCCATTTTACCGTCGATACAGAAGAGTGCTTTTTTCTGCGGTTGCAGCGAAAAGAATCTTTAGGTACCGCTGCTTTCCGCTGGTGGAGAAGAGAAGTCTGGGGAAATCCAGGCTTTGTTCATCTTTATGAGTGTAAGCATGCCGGCACTGGCAGTTGACAGGCGGGTACGCTTGTCCATGATGATTTCCCCAGCTGCACTAAACACCCTCTTTGACAAGACGCAAGCACCTCCAGGGCATACAGCGCAAGTTCGTGCCACGTGTCCAGCCTTGACACCCAGTAGTTGTATGGAGCAGAGGCATCACGGAGGACGGTGGTACGATCGGCTACGTACTCCCTCACCATATTTTTACAGTGCTCCCTCTGACTTAGCCTTGACTGGGGAGTGGTGATGCAATCTTGCTGGGGAGCCATAAAGCTGGCAAAGGGCTTCGAGAGTGTTTCCCTGCCTGCACTGAACATGCTGCTTGATCTCTGCGCCTCCCCTGCTACTTGGCCCTCGGAACTGCGCCTGCCTGCTTCCACTAGCACTGTCAGATGGGAAGTTTATCATCAGTTTGTCCACCAGGGCCCTGTGGCATTGCATCACTCTCAAACCCCTTTCCTCTTCGGGAATGAGAGTGGAAAGGTTCTCCTTGTACCGAGGGTCGAGCAGGGTGTACACCCAGTAATCTGTAGTGGCCAGAATGCGTCTAACGCGAGGGTCACGAGAAAGGCAGCCTAACATGAAGTCAGCCATGTGTGCCAGGGTACCAGTACGCAACACATCGCTGCCCTCACTAGGAAGATCACTTTCAGGATCCTCCTCCTCCTCCTCCTCGTCCACAGGCCATACACGCTGAATAGATGAGAGGCAAGCAGCATGGGTACCCTCTGCAGTGGGCCCGGCTGTCTCTTCCCCCTCCTCCTGCTCCTCCCACTCCTCCTCCTCCTCCTCCAAAATGCGCTGAGATATAGACATCAGGGTACTCTGACTATCAAGCGACATACTCTCTTCCCCCGTCTCCTGTTCCGACCACAAAGCGTCAGCCTTTATGCTTTGCAGCGAACTTCTCAGCAGGCATAGCAGAGGAATGGTGATGCTAATGATTGCAGCAGCACCGCTCACAATCTGGGTGGACTCCTCAAAGTTTCCAAGGACCTGGCAAATGTCTGCCATCCAGGCCCACTCCTCGGTAAAGAATTGGGGAGGCTGACTACCACTATTGCTCTACGTGGCTCAAATAGCCTGGCCAACATGTGGAGCATAGAATTCCGGTGCTCTGGCAGATTAAACTGATGTTGCAGGGTCCGCAGGGTGGCAGCGTCCGTGGTGGACTTGCGGAAATGTGCGCAGACGACCATGCCTGGTTGGAGGCTCATCGGCGAAAGCCAGAGGTCGGTCTGCTCTGTCAGACCCTGCAACAGTTCGGGGGCTGTGTGCTTCTTGTCACTTAGGCTGAGTAGTTTCAGCACGGCCTGCTGACGCTTGCCCACTGCTGTGCTGCCGCGCCGACTGCTGTCGACGTGCTGCTCACATTTCCTAATTGAGAGGTAGAGGTTGCGTAGAAGGAGGAGGAGAGGGAGGATTTAGAGGAGGGGGCATAGACCACCGCAGATACCAGAACCGAGGAAGGACCCGCTATTCTGGATGTGGGTAGGACGTGTGCGGTCCCAGGCTCTGACTCGGTCCCAGTCTCCACCAAATTCACCCAATGTGCTGTCAGGGAGATATAGTGGCCCTGCCCGCCAGTACTTGTCCACGTGTCCGTGGTTAAGTGGACCTTCCCAGTAACCCCGTGGGTGAGGGCATGATTGATGCAGTGGGAGACGTGCTGGTGTAGGGCTGGGACGGCACACCGGGAAAAATAGTGGTGACTGGGGACCGAGTAGCATGGGACCGCCACCCCCACCATCATGTTTTTGAAAGCCTCCGTTTCCACAAGCCTGTATGGCAGCATGTCCAGGCTGATCAATTTGGCAATGTGCACGTTTAAAGCTTGGGCATGTGTGTGCGTGGCGGCGTATTTGCGCTTGCGCTCCAACGCTTGCGCTAGCGACAGATGGATGCTGCGCTGTGAGACATTGCTGGATGGGGTCGAGGACAGCAGAGGTGACGGTGTGGGTGCAGGCCAGGAGGCGCTCGTGCCTGTGTCCTGAGAGAGGGGTTGGATCTGAGTGGCAGGTTGGGGCACAGGGGGAGAGGCAGTGGTGCGACCTGGAGGCAGTGAGTGGCCTTTGTCCCACCTTGTTTGGTGCTTGGCATTCATATGCCTGCGCATGCTGGTGGTGGTGAGGCTGGTACTAGTGGCTCCCCGGCTGATCTTGGCGCGACACAGGTTGCACACCACTGTTCGTCGGTCGTCCGCGCTCTCACTGAAAAACATCCACACCTTTGAACACCTAGGCCTCTACATGGTGGCTTGGTGTGAGGGGGTGCTTTGGGAAACAGTTGGGGGATTCTTCACTCTGGCCCTGCCTCTACCCCTGGCCACCCCACTGCCTCTTCCAACCTGTTCTGCTGCTGCCCTTGCCTCCCCCTCTGAAGACCTGTCCTCAGTTGGCTTAGCAAACCAGGTGGGTTCAGTCACCTCATCGTCCAGCGGCTCTACCTCCGAATCCTCTGGGCCCTCCTCCCTCGGACTTACTGCCCTTACTACTACCTCACTGATAGACAACTGTGTCTGATCATGATCGTCCTCCTCACCCACTGAAAGCTCTTGAAACAGTTGCCGTAAGTCCCCAGCCTTATGACCTGGACCCCGGGAACTTTCCAAATGTTGGGCATCGGTCACGACAAACTCCTCAGGTGAAAGAGGAACCATTTTTTCCCAATTAAGGCAGGGGTCCGAGAACAGTTCCTGTGATATGAAGCTGGGGACCCCAGATACTTGCCTCTCTCCTAATCCCGCAGAAGACCAGGAAATCGGCCTGTGCCCACACCCTCACTTGGACCTCCTCACCCGCGTCCACGTCTACATCCTCTAGCCCTACCCTTACCCCTCAGCATGGTGGATTACAAATAGAGCAGACACAGAGCGGTGTAAATAATTATGGAATTATTGGCGTACAGTTGGAAACTGACAGCGGTATTGTAACGCTAACTCCAGGCAGAAACAAAGAATACGGAAGGCTGCAAACAGGCCTAGCCGTGCAATAGTGATGCACTACAACTGCAACCAGACACCCAGTAAATTTCAGATAGTCATAGGTAGCCGTAAGAAGGAGCTTTTATTTAAAACTTTTTTGAAAAAGAATACAGGCTAAATAGCGTGTTTATGACTTTCCCTCTATCAGTAGCTGTGGCCGTACGCTGTGCGTGAAGTTCACTGCACACACAGACCGGTGTAAAAAATTATGGAATTATTGGCGTTCAGTTGGAGGCTGACAGCGGTATTGTAACGCTAACTCCAGGCAGAAGCAAAGAATATGGAAGGCTGCAAACAGGCCTAGCCGTGCAATAGTGATGCACTACACCTCCCAGCAGACACCCAGTAAATTTCAGACGGTCAGAGGTAGCCGTAAGAAGAAGCTTTTTTAAAAAAAATTTTGAAAAAGAATATAGGCTATATAGCGTGTATATGACTTTCCCTCTACCAGCGGCTATGGCCGTACGCTGTGCGTGAACTTGATGGCAGACCCAGACCGATGTAAAAATTATGGAATTATTGGCGTACAATTGGAGGCTGACAGCGGTAATGTAACACAAACTGCAGCCAGAAAAAAATTATATGCAAGGCTGCAAAAAGGTCTGGCTCTGCAATAGTGATGCACTACAACTCCCAGCAGCCACGCACTAAAATGCACACGGTCACAGGTAGTCCTAAGAAGGACCGTTGGGGTTCTTGTAGACAGGATTCTACACTACCACTATCCCTGTCTCACCAGCACTGTCCCTATACTCTGTATTACAGACTGCAGACAGAGAACGTTATAGTTGTAATAGCCTGCACAGCCCGAGATGAAAATAAAAAATTTTGGTGCAAAACTGCTCCCAGCAGCCACAACAATAATGCACACGGTCAGATGTGGCCCTAAGAAGGACCATTGGGCTTCTTGTAGACAGGATCCTACACTAACACTCTCCCTATAGCAGCAACAGCACTTTCTTTATGCTCTCCCAGTGTGTGTCGGAGGCGAGCTGCGGGCGGGACCGCTTTAAGTACTCGGCGGTCACTTGATCTCACCAGCCACTCACTGCAGGGGGGTGGATAGGGCTGGAACGTCACAGGAGGAAGTGGTAATGCCTTCCCTGCATTTCTATTGGCCTGAAAATGGGGCTAAACATGCAGGGAAGGAAATGGAATTGACTCGAGTACCGCGTGGTGCTCGTCTCGAGTAACGAGCATCTCGAGTACCCTAATACTCGAATGACCATCAATCTCGGACAAGTATGCTCGCTCATCTCTACTTGCGAGCTCTGGGATCTGCCCACTGAGGAGTCTAGTATAAAATTTAGAGTAACATTTAAGTCAGCTCAAAATAAAATATATCCTACTGCAAACTGTTTAAAGACCTCCAACTGGGGGTATATAAATTGGCAATAGTTAAAGGGGTTGTCCCGCGCCGAAACGTTTTTTTTTTTTTTTTCAACCCCCCCCCCCGTTCGGCGCGAGACAACCCCGATGCAGGGGTTAAAAAAGAACACCGGACAGCGCTTACCTGAATCCCCGTGCTCCGGTGACTTCTTACTTACCGGTTGAAGATGGCCGCCGGGATCTTCTTCCTCGGTGGACCGCAGGGCTTCTGTGCGGTCCATTGCCAATTCCAGCCTCCTGATTGGCTGGAATCGGCACGTGACGGGGCGGAGCTACACGGAGCTACACGGAGCCCCATTGAGAAAAGAAGAAGACCCGGACTGCGCAAGCGCGTCTAATTTGGCCATTAGACGCCGAAAATTAGACGGCCTCCATGGAAACGAGGACGCTAGCAACGGAGCAGGTAAGTGAAAAACTTCTTATAACTTCTGTATGGCTCATAATTAATGCACAATGTACATTACAAAGTGCATTAATATGGCCATACAGAAGTGTATAGACCCACTTGCTGCCGCGGGACAACCCCTTTAATTTGATGTTTTAAACAAAAAGAATTCTCCCCTCTTTGTCAGCATACTGCGCTTCTAGGGTAAAGAACAGTGACCTATGAAAGAGCATTGAGAGCCCCTTTGAAGCTGAACTAGGGTGCGTACTATGGTAATTTTGTTGAAAGGATCTCCCTGGTAATGCCCAGTGTTTCCTATTCTTAAAATGTGTCTCCTGCAGCAGGAGGATCTTAGTGCCATACCTTTTCAGAAGCTGAGCCACATTGTGCCTCTTGTTGGGCGAGTTGAGACCTCGGACATTGAATGATGTAAGACAGAAAGCATCCATAACTATATCAGTCCCGAAGAGAAGTGGAGGGATTCGGAAAGCTGCACAGGAAACTAAAGCAGTCCGGTGAACAAGAGCGTCCAAATAATAATTAAACTTGTGCTTGTGGTTGTATTATTTTGAAATATACACCTGATCGGTTTAAGACCGACTAATACGACTCGACAAAATGGGGGGGGGGGGACCAAGGAGAAAAAAGGAGGGAGAAAGGGTAGGGAATAAAGACAGTAGTACAAAAACAAAAGAAATAGATCTGCACAAATGGAGAAGGCGTAATTTACCCTCTCAAGGGAGAGAGTTGTTATCCTGCAGATAATAGCTTGCCAGCAAGGCAAGCGAGCGGGGGCATAAGGTACCTATTGACCTAACACATTGAGAGGTAACTTAGCCTGGTGAGACAGGTACAGTCTCGGGCCATAGCTGTCTGGGAAACAATTGTTCCTAACGAAAAATGTTAAACACTTTCATAACAGTACAAGGGAACAAAATTGCATGGCAAAGGTGAGAGCAGGAGAGAATGGTATGTCAGGTTCTCACATAAATGCCATTAGCCAGGGGGGCTCAGGTAACATAAACCTTACTAAATTAGTTAAGTCCAGGAGGTCAGGCAGTCCTGAGTAGGGATTCATTTGTAATTCAAGTGTCTCTCAAGGAGGTATATTCCCCGTTGTTCTTCTTTCGTCCTTTAGGGGAATTAGGATTCTCAATTATTTGCCAGTTGTCTGGGGTAGGTAAGTGCAGAAATTTTGGGAGGTCAAGAATTGGGAGCCAGCATGGTAGGTTGATCGGCTCGAGGTCTAGCTCCTGCCAGCAATTTTGTAAGTCCTCAGGAGATCTTATATTAAGTCTTTGGCCTTTGTGTGTGATCCCAAGGCAAAAGGGAAGAGCCATGCATATTTAATGTCCTTTGCCCATGGGGCTTCCAATAATCGCCGCAGCATGTGGGGTTTAGTCAATGTGGTGGGTGCCAGATCTTGGAAAAATTGTATGGGCACCCCTGCATATTGCAGATCTTTCCTGTTCCTCGCAGCATCTAATATTGTCAGTGCATCTGGGAATGATAGCAATTTGCAGATAATGTCTCTTGGGGGTTCTGAGCCTGCAGGAGGTGGTCTGAGCACCCTGTGTATGTGCTCAATAGTAATTGTCGCTGATCTATCCAAACCGAGCAAGATGGAAAACAGTTGACGCCAGTTTGGAGAGGAAGTCTGCAGCACCTGACTCCGGAAGGCCCTTGATTCTCACATTGCTGCGCCTATTACGGTTTTCAATATCCTCTTGCATAATCAGTGCCCTGTTTAAGTGTGAATGTTGCTCCGTAAAAGCTTGAGCAAGTTCTATAGAGTGTACAGTGATAGTGGCTGAAGAGGACTGTAAGCCCTCCACATGCCTTCCCATATGTCTGACCTCCTCCTTTATTTCTAATATTTCAGCCATCCCTGGTCGCAGAACTTTAGATATCAGATCTCTCATGAAGTTCTTTGAGATCAGCTCACCTTCATCTGCATCGGTCTAAGCATCATCCTCCTGCTATGTGCTGAGTGCTCTTGCTGCTGTCTGGCTCTGCGCCATCTTTCTTGCAGCCTGAGAGGACCTGGCACTCCATTCTTTCAGGAACTTCTGCATGTCCGATTGCCCTCTGGCTGGGCGCTGGGTGCCCAGGGACTCTCCTCCTCTGTCCCTACTGATTTTCCCCATCCTAAGCACCTTCTTGCTGCTGGAATAGCCCACTTAATCTACCGCTGTGATGGAGCTGTCTCCTCAAGCTCCTATCAAGCTCTGCGGTCAGACTCCGCCAGTGTGTATACATTTTTTGAGACATCCTGCAGTTTATTGTTGTTAATTAAAAAATGCAAAGTGAATGAACTAAAGATAGATTTAAATCAAATCAGTATTAGGTGCGACTGCCCTTTGCCTTCAAAACTGCATCATTTCTAGGTACACTTGCACAAAGTCAGTGATTCTGTAAGATTATAGTCAGGTGTATGATTAACCAATTATAGCAAACAGGTGATAATAATCATGATTGTTATATGTAGGCTAAAACATATTAATTAACTGAAACAGCTGTGTAGGAGGCTTAATGTTGGGTGATGAACAGCCAAACTGCTACAAAGGTAAGGTTGTGGAAGACAGTTGCATGTCTCAAGTCATGCACCATGGCAAGACTGGGCACAGCAACAAGACACATGGTAGTTATAGTGCATCAGCAGAGTCTTTCTAAAGCAAATATTTCAAAGCAGACTTTAATATTTGCCCTTTACCATTAAAACAACATCAATTCGTTTAAGTACTATTGCACACAGTTTTTGAAAGAACGCAATGCGCAGGTTATTCCAAACATCTTGGAGAACTAAGCACATATCCTCTTTGAATGTCAGCTCACTCAAATCCTTCTGTCTCCTCAAGTAATTCCAGACAGACTGGATTATGTGAGATCCGGACTCTGTGGGGCCATATCATCACTTCCAGGACTCCTTCTTATTTTTTTACGCTGAGCATAGTTATTTATTACATTGGCTGGATGTTTGGGGTCATTGTCCTGTCTTTTGTTACAGCCAAATATTTTAAGTCTCACTCTAGAGCACCTGCTGCCCTTTTTCTGCACTCCAGTTTGTACGTTTCTGTGCATAATTTAGTTGCTTGGCCTTATTTCTACATTGAAAGAATGGCTTCTTGGCCAAAATTTTTCCATGAAGATGACTTCTGGCCAGACTTCTCCAAACAGTAGATGGGTGTACCTGCCTCCCACTGGTTTCTGCCAGTTCTGAGCTATTGGCACTGCTAAATATCTTCTAGTATGGAAGTGTTTTTCATCTTTTATGCTGTTTCCTTGGCTGACCACTGTATCTGCTGCCAGTAGTAAAGCAGCCATACCTTATGTCAAGCCGCCCACTTTTGGAAAGTGACAGGTGCCACGCCCCCTTCCCATGACCTTTGACCCTCCCCCCTTTGGCACACCACCTGACCGTCAGCTGATGGGTGGTGGACCCATCTGCATTCCAGGCCTGTGACGTATCACGAGACACACTTTAGAATACAGTGTGTGTCTTGATAATCAAGGGCCTTATTATATGTATAGCCTGACTTGATGTTATGTACCATTCAAGTCATCCCCCAATCAATGGCCTTATTATATGTATAGGCTGACTTGATGTTATATACCATTCAAGTTGCCCTATGAGTATAAGGGGTTAATATATAGAATGCATTACCATCCGTTAACAGCTTTTTCAGCATTGCCACCCCCATCCTAATATGCTTTTATGTATAGGCTAGCAGTGAGCATGCTATAGAGAACACAAAGTAGCCAAAATGCAAAGTTTTACAAAGCTTTATTGAGTGCCCAGAATATATAAACGATGCGCGGGAAAAAAAATACAGAATATAGAGTAATTACATAAAGGAATGCATAAGAATGATTACATAGATATGTATTACACTGTATAATGTTAACAGATATATAGTTACATTTTTACAATCCTTTACAAAGTTAACCACGACATGGGAAGCAGTGGTGTCGGTCGCTTTTTAGGTAGCAAGCTCCCCTGTGTTATTCCGTGTGGGGTTGGGGAGAAAGACAGGATTTTGTTTTTGGGGGTACCAGGTGCAAAGCCGGGGTCCGAACCTGTTTTCAAATCCTGGAGAATTTCTCTAGTACTGTGGCTGCCAATGAATGTAGAAGGCATATTAACTTCGCCCAACGCTCGCATAAAAATGTCCCAGCCCAGAGGGTGATTTTTCTTGGTAGCGCTATGGCTCTGCGTAGCATGACGGATCAAGTCCAAAATGTTTGACCCATTAACCGGCTTCCCTTTATAAACAAACTCATCGTGCAAATTCCACGATGTGATATCACCATTCTGCGACAGTCTGTTTAGCAATAGCTCAGCATTTTTTTTGAACCGTGGATTGACATGGCTCACAATTTCGTGAACAGTATTTCTATTATCAGGAGATGTATTTGACACTTGCTGATGATCAGTGTCACCTGCGGTTACAAGGTTTAAAGTTGTTAGCTCTTTTGCGTCCTGTTTAGCATGTACCAAGTATCTTTGTAAAACATCTGTGTATTTTTTAATTTTCACATCATCAGGAATGTCACTACGTTGTAAAATCGAGCTAATTTCATCATCAAGGCGATGAATAGTCGTCTGTCGTATGCTCGGTGTCATTGTAGCGGATTGTCATATCTTGTTAAGTTCGTGTTTAGGGACCAAGTACATTTTCTCCGCATGCTCCATTATCGATTGGCAAGCAGACTCGTAATTATTGGGATTGCAAAGCCCAAGAGCGATCCTATAAAACCGCCGGCCTGATTCACTATACGCTTCTTTTTCTTAATGGCCAGTGTTTTATCACCTAGACGCCTTATAGCACTTCGCCATATTTTTAGTATCTTTTTCTGACGAGGTTATAGAGGTATCCGGCCTTTTAAAATATTTAATGCGATCTCAGCTATGGCTGTAATCAGATCGCTGCTCGCGTCGCATAAAATATATTTTCTAACGGCCGGTTTCGCTTTCACCAGGCTTTTTAAGAGAGCCCAATTACGACGTATTCTCTCAGACATCCTGTCGGACCAATGCGCACAGAATAAAATAAGTCGCGAAAAAGACAAACTCACTTTTTAGAAGCATTTTTCTTGGGAATGTACACAGCTGGTAAAGCAGGAGGAAACAAACCCGTTCTCAAGCGGTGCTCCTTAGGCGTATTGGCTCTTAAGTCAACTAGCAGATATCCGCAAGGAGCACTCGTGGCATCCTCAAAAGCTTCTAAGAAGAAGTGCGTCTGACCTGGATACATCTGTCTAGCCAACGTGGCAATTTGAAGTTTATCACGTGGATTTTTAAACAACACCATATAATTAGTATTCAGATTTATAGTGCGGCTTTTTTTACCTTGACAAAATATGCTCTGCACAAGGTACAAAATGCTCAGATTTCTGTGGTGTACATACTTGGTCAACGCTTTCTCTATTTCGTTGTTCTCGCTGGCATTCTCCATGAGATCATCAACAACGGTCAAAGTTACCTTATCAGGCGGGAATAAGTCATCATCTATAAAAGTCTGAGGTAGTCCTTCTATAAATCTAATGTTAGAAAAAGAGGTGGAAAGGTCATCATAAAGCGGTTGCCAACATGAATGAAAAAACACGATGTTGGAGGGGATATGAGATATATGCGTTGCAGAGTTAAGTAACAATTGCTTAACAAAGTAACTTTCCCAGAGTTAGACGGTCCGGCTAAAATACAAGAGAAAGGGTGTTGCAATCGTGTGTCCATCATACAACCGTTAACACCCGGGAGGTTATAGTGTGAATTCGTCTAATAGTCGTCTCCTCACACGATCTTGCGGATTGCGTGGCGTTAATGCTGAGTCGATCCGGTAGTACGTATTCCTTACAGATCCTAGTTAGGAGAAGAAGCAGTTACCCCCGACATATAATTACGCCAACACGCCACAAAATCAAACAATATTACGGGTTTGCATGTCTGGATGTATTTGCATACTATATGATCTAATAACCATAAGGGAGAGTTGTAAAATCATCTGGTAGATACCGCTTTATATAAACACACCTCTGTGTTTTTTGTAGCGGCCTTGTTTCGATGTCCCAATACTTTTTATTTCTCACGAAGTAGGGCTGCTCTACGGTGATGGTCTTTTGTGTTTCATGGTCACTGTTACGAGGATAATCCAGAACCAGATCTTTCAGACTGTCAAAACTTATGACCTGTGTGGCTGACGTATTTAAAGTTATACCTTTAACTTTTAACACTGTTTTACCCGTGTTCAACTTGTAACCATAGGTTTTTGGACCAGCAGATACAAACTCTGCTATGTGTGTATCACCGGGGATCTCGCTGGTCAATTCCCCCAGATAGTCTCCTAACAGGGGGTTCCACTCACCTTCACGGTGTACAAAAATGACAGAGTCTTTGTCGTGATAAAAGCATTGTTCCTGCAATCTATCCCGAAGCGAGAAGAGCTCTAGGCGTGCGTAGGCTGTTGTAAATCAAGCTATAAAGATGTTTATGTTTTTGCTGACCGTGTGGTGCTCTTTGGCGTATTTCCACGTGACATTGGCTGTTTCGTCATCAATAAAATTTAGACCTGAAATTTCGTACTGAGGTAGAACCACGTACTCAAAGAGTTCATCAGGGTCAGTCACGATGTTGGTACACGGAAGGTTTGATTTCTGCGCAAACTTTCCCCACAAGGAGTTTAAGAAAAGCTTGGAGATTTGGCGTTTATTTCCTCCTTACGCATTTGAACACCTTCTTTTAGAAGAAAGGAGTCAATATACTCATTTTTCTTATCATCGTCAGTGCACCAACTAGGATACCCTGAAGCCTCTTGCTTACCCCTAAGATGCAACTTGATGTAAGATGCGAATAGATTATCCGATGTTTCTGGAAAGTGCCATATTTCGTAGGTGTGTGCTATCCTGTAACCTTTCTCTACAGCCATCTCGAGTTCTATCGTACACCATGTGCCAACGATAGACCTCTCTTCATCAGTATGACTACACGGGTCGCACTGTGAATTTAAAGCGCAAGTGTAACACAGCGGAAACATCAACTTATGATTCATTTTCACCGGTAGCACTGGGAAAAATAAATCGCGCAGTGGGTACACTTTAACTTTTGCGATACCAAAGTAATTTTTGATGTAACTAAAATTTTCATAAATAATCGTCGGGTGCCCTATAGGGTAAGTCTTTGTTTTGTTGACGAAAGGGTACAGACTAGTGAAATCATAATAATTTATCGTCTCACCATCGGCCAGCCAGTGGTATAGCTTTGTTGCGTTAGTTCGACCCCCGTAAAGAGCGTCACGCGGCTCTAATGGTACTGGGAACTGCATTTTAAGAAGAAAAGCCTGACGGTCTGAATTGGTCTCAACCATTTCACGGCATTCATGCTCCCATAAGACGCGTATAGTGTACCCCTGCTGCTGTAAATAGCGCTTTTTAGCTAAAAAAGCCTGGTATAATTGGCTGTACGTCGTTTTTGTGATGTTATTTTGCGCGTTTTCGTTAAAACAGACGACACACCTGTGATAGAAGCATCCATGAAATTCCATAAATAGGAAAAGCTAATGGGTCCCAACTCGATTATTCAATTCTAGGCGCAAAAGAATTAGCGTCCAAATTTTACATACGGAATCTAATTTTCTCGCTTCCCAATGTCATAGAAACTTGAAATTTGCCACGAGCATTGATTATGTCATAAATAGGAAAAGTTAATGTGTCCCAACTCGATTATTCAATTGTAAGCACCAAAGAATTAGCGTCCAAATTTTACGTACGGAATCTAATTTTCTCGCTTCCCAATGTCATAGAAATTTGAAATTTGGCACGAGCATTGACTATGTCATAAATAGGAAAAGCTAATGGGTCCCAACTCGATTATTCAATTCTAGGCGCAAAAGAATTAGCGTCCAAATTTTACGTACGGAATCTAATTTTCTCGCTTCCCAATGTCATAGAAACATGAAGTTTGGCACGAGCATTGATTATGTCATAACTAGGAAAAGCTAATGGGTCCCAACTCGATTATTCAATTCTAAGCGCCAAAGAATTAGCGTCCAAATTTTACGTACGGAATCTAATTTTCTTGCTTCCCAATTTCATAGAAACTTGAAATTTGGCATGAGCATTGATTATGTCATAAATAGGAAAAGTTTATGGGTCCCAAATCGATTATTCAATTCAAAGCGCCAAAGAATTAGCGTCCAAATTTTACGTACGGAATCTAATTCTCTCACTTCCCAATGTAATAGAAACTTGAAATTCGCCACGAGCATTGATTATGTCATAAATAGGAAAAGTTAATGGGTCCCAGCTCGATTATTCATTTCTAAGCGCCAAAGAATTAGCGCCCAAATTTTACGTACGGAATCTAATTTTCTCACCTCCCAATGTCATAGAAACTTGAAATTTGGCACGAGCATTGATTATGTTAAAAATAGGAAAAGTTAATGGGTCCCAACTCGATTATTCAATTCAAAGCGCAAAAGAATTAGCGTTCAAATTTTACGTACGGAATCTAATTCTCTCACTTCCCAATGTAATAGAAACTTGAAATTGACACGAGCATTGATTATGTTATAAATAGGAAACTCTAATGGGTCCCAGCTTGATTATTCAATTCTAAGCGCCAAAGAATTAGCGTCCAAATTTTACGTACGGAATCTAATTTTCTCGCTCCCCAATGTCATAGAAACTTGAAATTTGGCATGAGCATTGATTATGTTAAAAATAGGAAAAGTTAATGGGTCCCAACTCGATTATTCAATTCTAAGCGCAAAATAATTAGCGTCCAAATTTTACGTACGGAATCTAATTTTCTCACTTCCTGATGTCATCTATATATATATAAAAAGAAATGTATGTCTGTCTGTCTGTCCTTTTGGCGCTACTACACCATTCATCTAATCACCATGAAACTTTGGGAAGTTGTTGAGTACACTCCTGGGAAGATTACTGGCTTAGTACAACTATCCTATGATAAATGGCATGCGTGCGAGCGTCGTCGACAGTTATGCCCCCCAGACTAAGATCGTTTGATTTCCTTCTCAAGCACAAAAGCAAAAGGCATAACGAGCAAGCATCTTCAACTACAAAATGATGCATCCGCCGAACGTTTCGCAAGACAATTGCTGGATATTGAGAATGCTGAGGTAACATTAAAGCTGTGCTGTGATTGGTTGCTATATATTATACTGCTGAGGTAACATGAAAGCTGCTGTGCTGTGATTGGTTGTTATATATTATACCGCTGAGGTAACTTGAAAGCTGCGCTGTGATTGGTTGTTATCTAGATATATAAAAACGAATGTATGTATGTCTGTCTTCGCAGCAACGTGCGACGGGTACGCTAGTCATCTATAAAAGTTTGAGGTAGTCCTTCTATAAATCTAATGTTAGAAAAAGAGGCGGAAAGTTCATCATAAAGCGGCTGCCAACACGAATGAAAAAAGACGATGTTGGTGGGGATATGAGATATATGCGTTACAGAGTTATATAACAGTTGCTTAACAAAGTAACTTTTCCCAGAGTTAGACGGTCCGGCTAAAATACAAGAGAAGGGGTGTTGCAATCTTGTGTCCATCATACAACCGTTAACACCCGGGAGGTTATATTGTGAATTCGTCTAATAGTCGCCTCCTCACACGATCTTGTGGATTGCGTGGCGTTAATGCTGAGTCGATCCGGTAGTACGTATTCCTTACAGATCCTAGTTAGGAGAAGAAGCAGTTACCCCCGACATATAATTACGCCAACATGCCACAAAATCAAACAATATTACGGGTTTGCATGTCTGGATGTATTTGCATACTATATGATCTAATAACCATAAGGGAGAGTTGTAAAATCATCTAGTAGATACCGCTTTATATAAACACACCTCTGTTTTTTGTAGCGGCCTTGTTTCGATGTCCCAATACTTTTTATTTCTCACGAAGCAGGGCTGCTCTACGGTGATGGTCTTTTGTGTTTCATGGTCGCTGTTACGAGGATAATCCAGAACCAGATCTTTCAGACTGTCAAAATTTATGACCTGTGTGGCTGACGTATTTGAAGTTATACCTTTAACTTTTAACACTGTTTTACCCGTGTTCAACTTGTAACCATAGGTTTTGGGACCAGCAGATACAAACTCTGCTATGTGTGTATCACCGGGGATCTCGCTGGTCAATTCCCCCAGATAGTCTCCTAACGGGGGGTTCCACTCACCTTCACAGTGTACAAAAATGACAGAGTTTTTGTCGTGATAAAAGCATCGTTCCTGCAATCTATCCCGAAGCGAGTAGAGCTCTAGGCATGCGTAGGCTGTTGTAAATCAAGCTATAAAGATGTTTATGTTTTTGTTGACTGTGTGGTGCTCTTTGGCGTATTTCCACGTGACATTGGCTGTTTCGTCATCAATAAAATTTAGACCTGAAATTTCGTACTGAGGTAGAACCACGTACTCAAAGAGTTCATCAGGGTCAGTCACGATGTTGGTACACGGAAGGTTTGATTTCTGCGCAAACTTTCCCCACAAGGAGTTTAAGAAAAGCTTGGAGATTTGGCGTTTATTTCCTCCTTACGCATTTGAACACCTTCTTTTTGAAGAAAGGAGTCAATATACTCATTTTTCTTATCATCGTCAGTGCACCAACTAGGATACCCTGAAGCCTCTTGCTTATCCCTAAGATGCAACTTGATGTAAGATGCGAATAGATTTTCCGATGTTTCTGGAAAGTGCCATATTTCGTAGATGTGTGCTATCCTATAGCCTTTCTCCACAGCCATCTCGAGTTCTATCGTACACCATGTGCCAACGATAGACCTCTCTTCATCGGTATGACTACACGGGTCGCACTGTGAATTTAAAGTGCAAGTGTAAAACAGCGGAAACATCAACTTATGATTCATTTTCACCGGTAGCACTGGGAAAAATAAATCGCGCGGCGGGTACACTTTAACTTTTGCGATAACAAAGTAATTTTTGATGTAACTAAAATTTTCATAAATAATCGTCGGGTGCCCTATAGGGTAAGTCTTTGTATTGTTGACGAAAGGGTACAGACTAGTGAAATCATAATAATTTATCGTCTCACCATCGGCCAGCCTGTGGTATAGCTTTATAGCGTTAGTTCGACCCCCATAAAGAGCGTCACGCGGCTCTAACGGTACTGGGAACTGCATTTTAAGAAGAAAAGCCTGAAGGTCTGAATTGGTCTCAACCATTTCACGGCATTCATGCTCCCATAAGACGCGTATAGTGTACCCCTGCTGCTGTAAATAGCGCTTTTTAGCTAAAAAAAGCCTGGTATAGTTGGTTGTACGTCGTTTAGCTAAAAAAGCCTGGTATAGTTGGCTGTACGTCGTTTTTGTGATGTTATTTTGCGCGTTTTCGTTAAAACAGACGACACACCCATGATAGAAGCATCCTAAAAATTCCAAAGCGATATGCCGGCCATCAACATACGCGTAACCATCTAAATAATACTTACCGACCTGTTTTTAAAACACCTCTCAGCGCGTGTTGTATGACTATGTTTTCACTATCATACCGTACATCAACCACTGAATAGCTGGAGTTGAGTATCTTTTTTTGGTCTTGTGATAATTATCAGAGGGCATGAATACTATAGTGTCTTTAGGTAAGAAGTTAAACCTGTATATAGCCATACATACAGACTCGAGAGTGACAGTACCTTCAATGAACGGGTCAACGCAATAAGTCACAGTAACGTTTTTCTTTTTTTCCGTACAATACCTTGGAACCTTTTTCTTAGCCATCTCCATTACCCAGTCTCTATAATGCTCACAGGCTTTCCGCAATACTTCAACATCCTGCTTACAATAGGCCTTCAATTCTGCATTAAAATCAAAAGTACAGTCCTTTTGCAATTCATACCACTCCATGAACTCTTTTCTGTCGTCAGGCATCATGTACTCTGGGCTGTAATATTTAGCATCAGGTAGGGGGCCGACATAATTCTGGTTTTCTTTAGTATTCACAAAGTGAGGGAAATGTCCTTTTCCCCCTGAAAAACCCATAGCCTGAGGTAGCTTGCTAAGCTTCATGGGAATGAAGTTAAGCGAGTCTATGAACCTCAAGTTCATTGAAGGTACTGTCACACACAGAAGGCGGCCGCCTTGAGTGATCATGTCTATTTGAATCTTCTCAATTATCAATTGCTTGACAATGAAATACGAATCATATCGCCCGGCATTGTGGGCAATAAATGTGCAATCTTCAAAATCGCCGCTGAGAAAAAACTGAACAAAATCGCGCGTGCAAAACTCGCCCTCAAACTCCCAAGACACTGATCCATGCAGCAGAGTGGCAAAAATAAAATTTGGAATGTGTTTACCTCTATCCTGTTGGCACTCAAAGTCGTAGATAATATACGACGAAGCGTCCTCAACTGGTCTCCCTTGGTAAGGCTGCATGTAACACTGTCAAATTTCACCACTCTGGCTTTACAGATGTTACAGCGTAGCCCCTTGCATTCGTGAGGCTCGGAGCGTTTAACCACATAGCGGTAACAACTCTTGCAAAAGATTTTAGTCTTGCAAAACGCTTTATTCGCCACAGCAAGGACCCTGTTTTGGGCTAAACAATCGGATGAACGACAAAACACATGGCAATTGGAACAACGGTATATCGATTCCGGGGTTTTGACACATGATTCTGTCTGACAAGCCTTGCTAAAATACTGACACGAATGATTATTTTTGTGGTGGAAAACAGAACTGCAATGGTCAGAAAAGTAATTTGCCCCGATAAACGCTTTTATATTCGTAATCCCGTAATAATGATCATCATGGTGAAGGATGTATACAACATTCCCGCCAGATGACGGCATAAAATACATTTTAACGGTTATAGATGTTTTATCAAAATATGCATGGTGCGTCGGGTTAGCATCTAAATCGGGGTCAAGCGTCGCAAGAGCTTTCGAGCTGATATTTGAGAATAGCGATCGTGTACCTCGAAAAATACGCACCGATCGCGGCAAAGAATTTGTGAAGGACACATGAAGCGTCTTTGTAAAAGATACAACATACACCATTACTTTACGACCAACAACGTAAAGGCCGCGGTGGTCGAACGTTTTAATCGCACTTTAAAATCACGAATGTGGCGTTATCTCACCCATCATTTCGCTATATCGATATTTTACCAGCACTGGTATACAGTTATAACCGAACTTACCACCGTATTATCCGATGCCGAACTGTGGATGTCACTAAAAAGAACTCCTTAACAATTTGGCGAAATATCTACAGCGATATTCTGAACTCAAAGCCTGAAAAGACTTCTTTAAACATAGGCGATCATGTGAGGATTTCTCAACATAAAGGAACATTTACGAAAGGCTATGAGCAAACTTACACTGATGAAATTTTTGTCATAGACTCTATTAATACACAATTTAAAAAGCCGCTATATAAATTAATCGACCTGAGCGGCGAAGCTATAGAGGGATCGTTTTATAAAGAGGAAATACAACAGGTACCAGCGGATGAGAACCGCGTTTACAGAATCGAGAAAATATTAAAGAAAAGGCGCATCCGCGGGACGGAGCATTATTTTATGAAGTGGCTCGGGTACCCTACAAAATTTAACAGCTGGGTCGCTGAAAATCAACTGTCACCCGCATAGACCATGGAATCGGGCTCATTTTATATAACTCTTCCAAGTAATGCATCGTCCAGAATCTACCCCGAAAACTCAATTTCTACTTACACTACGAAACTAGCGAAGCCGATTCAGCTCTCGGGCGCTTACAATGTGGCGCTAACCAAGATTCAGTATCTGCACATGTGGTAAACGATTGCGGCGACCGAGGGGAACCTTTTCATCGCTAAACAGGGAAGTATATACCACGAATATTTTGTGAAGTCGGGATTTTATTCATCCGTATCAGATTTGACACGTGCGATAAATGACAGAATTGAGGCTTTAAGGCTAACAAACGAGGTCTTTAAGCTACGCTATGATGAAGTTAAAAGAATTGTTACAGTTACCGATTCGCCAACGCTACACTTTGCTCCGGGTCATAAGTTGTCCGTTCTGCTAAGTCTGCCTGAATATAATGCAGCTTTAGCTGGGAATATCCCGGACAGGAGGCGATATTTTGCGGACATAAAAGGGGGCTTTTATACATTGTACGTGTATACAGATATTATCAATCATCAGTTTGTAGGATATAGCTATGTGCAGCTATTAAGTACTGTAGAAATCAGCGTTAAAAGCAGCAACATTGTCACTAGAGATGAGCGAGCACCAAAATGCTCGGGTGCTAGTTACTCGGGACGAAATTATCGAGATGCTCGAGGGTTCGTTTCGAGTAACGAACCCCATTGAAGTCAATGGGCGACCCGAGCATTTTTGTATATCGCGGATGCTCTCTAAGGTTTTCATTTGTGAAAATCTGGGCAATTCAAGAAAGTGATGGGAACGACACAGCAACGGATAGGGCAGGCGAGGGGCTACCTGTTGGGCTGCATCTCAAGTCCCCAGGTCCCACTATTAAGCCACAATAGCGGTAAGAGTGGGCCCCCCCTCCCAACAACTTTTACTTCTGAAAAGCCCTCATTAGCAATGCATACCTTAGCTAAGCACCACACTACCTCCAACAAAGCACAATCACTGCCTGCATGACACTCCGCTGCCACTTCTCCTGGGTTACATGCTGCCCAACCCCCCCCCCCCCCCCCCGCACGAAGCAGTGTCCACAGCGCACACCAAAGTGTCCTTGTGCACTCATGCCACACCACCCTCATGTCTATTTATAAGTGCGTCTGCCATGAGGAAGAACCGCAGGCACACACTGCAGAGGGTTGGCACGGCAAGGCAGCGACCCTCTTTAAAAGGGGCGGGGCGATAGCCCACAATGCTGTACAGAGGCAATGAGAAATATAATCCTGTGCCACCGCCATCAGGAGCTGCACACGGGGGCATAGCAATGGGGAACCTATGTGCCACCTACTATTCATTCTGTCAAGGTGTCTGCATGCCCCAGTCAGACCGCGTTTTTTTATAAATAGTCACAGGCAGGTACAACTCCGCAATGGGAATTCCATGTGCACCCACAGCATGGGTGGCTCCCTGGAACCCACCAGCTGTACATAAATGTATCCCATTGCAGTGCCCATCACAGCTGAGGTAACGTCCGATAAAATACAGGTGGTCTTCGGCCCACACTGCATGCCCCAGTCAGACTGGGGTTCTTTCGAAGTGTACACATGGAGTTACAACTCCGTGTGGACCGACAGCATGGGTGGGTGCCAGGAACCCACCGGCGGTACATAAATATATCCCATTGCATTGCCCATCACAGCTCAGGTAATGTCATGTTTAATGCAGGTGGGCTTCGCCCCACACTGCATGCCCCAGTCAGACTGGGGTTCTTTAGAAGTAGACACATGCAGTTACAATCCCTGTGGACCCACAGCATGGGTGGGTGCCAGGAAGCCACCGGCGGTACATAAATATATCCCATTGCATTGCCCATCACAGCTGATGTAACGTCAGGTTTAATGCAGGTGGGCAAAAAATTAATTGGATTACACTGTAGGCGAGGGCCCCAAAAAATTGGTGTACCAACAGTACTAATGTACCTGAGAAAAATTGCCCATGCCTAAGCAAGAGGGCAGGTGAAACCCATTAATGGCTTTGGTTAATGTGGCTTAATTGGTAACTAGGCCTGGAGGCAGCCCAGTTAAAATAAAAATTGGTTCATGTGAAAGTTTCAATGCTTTAATGAGCATTGAAACGTATAAAAATTATATGACTGAGCCTTGTGGGTCTAAGAAAAATTGCCCGTTCGGCGTGATTACGTGAGGTTTCAGGAGGAGGAGCAGGAGGAGGAGGATGAATAGAATACACAGACTGATGAAGCAAAAATGTCCCCGTTTTTGATGGTGCTAGAGAACAATGCTTCCATCCGCGGGTGCAGCCTACGTATTGCTTAGGTATCGCTGCTGTCCGCTGGTGGAGAAGAGAAGTCTGGGGAAATCCAGGCTTTGTTCACCTTGATGAGTGTTAGCCTGTCGGCACTGTCGGTTGACAGGCGGGAACGCTTATCCGTGATGATTCCCCCAGCCGCACTAAACACCCTTTATGACAAGACGCTAGGCGCAGGACAAGCAAGCACCTCCAGGGCATACAGCGCGAGTTCAGGTCATGTGTCCAGCTTCGACATCCAGTAGTTGTAGGGGGCAGAGGCGTCACCGAGGACGGTCGTGCGATGGGCTACGTACTCCCTCACCATCCTTTTACAGTGCTCCCGCCAACTTAGCCTTGACTGGGGAGCGGCGACACAGTCTTGCTAGGGAAGCCATAAAGCTGGCAAAGGCCTTGGAGAATGTTCCCCTGTCAGACTCCGCCAGTGTGTATACATTTTTTGAGACATCCTGCAGTTTATTGTTGTTAATTAAAAAATGCAAAGTGAATGAACTAAAGATAAATTTAAATCAAATCAGTATTTGGTGCGACTGCCCTTTGCCTTCAAAACTGCATCATTTCTAGGTACACTTGCACAAAGTCAGTGATTCTGTAAGATTATAGTCAGGTGTATGATTAACCAATTATAGCAAACAGGTGATAATAATCATGATTGTTATATGTAGGCTAAAACATATTAATTAACTGAAACAGCTGTGTAGGAGGCTTAATGTTGGATGATGAATAGCCAAACTGCTACAAAGGTAAGGTCGTGGAAGACAGTTTTATGTCTTAAGTCATGCACCAAGGCAAGACTGGGCACAGCAACAAGACACATGGTAGTTATAGTGCATCAGCAGAGTCTTTCTAAAGCAAATATTTCAAAGCAGACTTTAATATTTGCCCTTTACCTTTAAAACAACATCAATTCGTTTAAGTACTATTGCACGCAGTTTTTGAAAGAACGCAATGCGCAGGTTATTCCAAACATTTTGGAGAACTAAGCACATATCCTCTGTGAATGTCAGCTCACTCAAATCCTTCTGTCTCCTCAAGTAATTCCAGACAGACTGGATTATGTGAGATCCGGACTCTGTGGGGCCATATCATCACTTCCAGGACTCCTTCTTATTTTTTTACGCTGAGCATAGTTATTTATTACATTGGCTGGATGTTTGGGGTCATTGTCCTGTCTTTTGTTACAGCCAAATATTTTAAATTGTGACTCTTCAGTCTAGAGCACCTGCTGCCATTTTTCTGCACTCCAGTTTGTACGTTTCTGTGCATAATTTAGTTGCTTGGCCTTATTTCTACATTGAAAGAATGGCTTCTTGGCCAAAATTTTTCCATGAAGATGACTTCTGGCCAGACTTCTCCAAACAGTAGATGGGTGTACCTGCCTCCCACTGGTTTCTGCCAGTTCTGAGCTAATGGCACTGCTAAATATCTTCTAGTATGGAAGTGTCTTTCATCTTTTATGCTGTTTCCTTGGCTGACCACTGTATTTGCTGCCAGTAGTAAAGCAGCCATACCTTATGTCAAGCCGCCCACTTTTGGAAAGTGACAGGTGCCACGCCCCCTTCCCATGACCTTTGACCCTCCCCCCTTCGGCACACCACCTGAGAACACAAAGTAGCCAAAATGCAAAGTTTTATAAAGCTTTATTGAGTGCCCAGAATATATAAACGATGCGTGGGAAAAAAAATACAGAATATAGAGTTATTACATAAAGGAATGCATAAGAATGATTACATAGATGTGTATAACACTGTATAATGTTAACAGATATATAGTTACATTTTTACAATCCTTTACAAAGTTAACCACGACATGGGAAGCAGTGGTGTCGGTCGATTTTTATGTAGCAAGCTCCCCTGTGTTATTCCGTGTGGGGTTGGGGAGAAAGACAGGATTTTGTTTTTGGGGGTACCAGGTGCAAAGCCGGGGTCCGAGCCTGTTTTCAAATCCTGGAGAATTTCTATAGTACTGTGGCTGCCAATGACTGTAGAAGCCATATTAACTTCGCCCAACGCTCGCATAAAAATGTCCCAGCCCAGAGGGTGATATTTCTTGGTAGCGCTATGGCTCTGCGTAGCATGACGGATCAAGTCCAAAATGTTTGACCCATTAACCGGCTTCCCTTTATAAACAAACTCATCGTGCAAATTCCACGATGTGATATCACCATTCTGCGACAGTCTGATTAGCAACAGCTCAGCATTTCTTTTGAACCGTGGATTGACATGGCTTACAATTTCGTGAGCAGTATTTCTATTATCAAGAGAGGAATTTGACATTTGCTGATGATCAGTTTCACCCGCGGTTACGAGGTTTAAAGTTGTTAGCTCTTTTGAGTCCTGTTTAGCATGTACCAAGTATCTTTGTAAAACATCTGTGTATTTTTTAATTTTCACATCATCAGGAATGTCACTACGTTGTAAAATCGAGCTAATTTCATCATCAAGGCGATGAATAGTCGTCTGTCGTATGCTCGGTGTCATTGTAGCGGATTGTCGTATCTTGTTAAGTTCGTGTTTAGGGACCAAGTACATTTTCTCTGCATGCTCCATTATCGATTGGCAAGCAGACTCGTAATTATTGGGATTGCAAAACCCAAGAGCGATCCTATAAAACCGCCGGCCTGATTCACTATACGCTTCTTTTTCTTAACGGTCAGTGTTTTATCACCCAGACGCCTTATAGCACTTCGCCATTTTTTTTGTATCTTTTTCTGACGAGGTTATAGAGGTATCCGGCTTTTTAAAATACTTAATGCAATCTCAGCTATGGCTGTAATCAGATCGCTGCTCGCGTCGTGTAAAATAGATTTTCTAACGGCCGGTTTCGCTTTCACCAGGCTTTTTAAGAGAGCCCAATTACGACATATTCTCTCAGACATCCTATCGGCCCAATGCGCACAGAATAAAATAAGTCGCGAAAAAGACAAACTCACTTTTTAGAAGCATTTTTCTTGGGAATGTACACAGCTGGTAAAGCAGGAGGAAACAAACCCGTTCTCAAGCGGTGCTCCTTAGGCGTATTGGCTCTTAAGTCAACTAGCAGATATCCGTAAGGAGCACTCATGGAATCCTCAAAAGCTTCTAAGAAGAAGCGCGTCTGACCCGGATACATCTGTCTAGCTAACGTGCCAATTTGAAGTTTATCACGTGGATTTTTAAAGAGCACCATATAATTAGTATTCAGATTTATAGTACGGCTTTTTTTTACCTCGACAAAATATGTTCTGCACAAGGTACAAAATGCTCAGATTTCTGTGGCGTACACACTTGGTAAACGCTTTCTCTATTTCGTTGTTCTCGCTGGCACTCTCCATGAGATCATCAACAACGGTCAAATTTACCTTATCAGGCGGGAATAAGTCATTATCTATAAAAGTCTGAGGTAGTCCTTCTATAAATCTAATGTTGGAAAAAGAGGCGGAAAGTTCATCATAAAGCAGTTGCCAACACGAATGAAAAAACACGATGTTGGAGGGGATATGAGATATATGCGTTACAGAGTTTTATAACAGTTGCTTAACAAAGTAACTTTCCCAGAGTTAGACGGTCCGGCTAAAATACAAGAGAAGGGGTGTTGCACTCGTGTGTCCATCATACAACCGTTAACACCCGGGAGGTTATATTGTGAATTCGTCTAATAGTCGTCTCCTCACACGATCTTGCGGATTGCGTGGCGTTAATGCTGAGTCGATCCGGTAGTACGTATTCCTTACAGATCCTAGTTAGGAGAAGAAGCAGTTACCCCCGACATATAATTACGCCAACACGCCACAAAATCAAACAATATTAGGGGTTTGCATGTCTGGATGTATTTGCATACTATATGATCTAATAACCGTAAGGGAGAGTTGTAAAATCATCTAGTAAATACCGCTTTGTATAAACACACCTCTTTGTTTTTCGTAGCGGCCTTGTTTCGATGTCCCAATACTTTTTATTTCTGCTCTACGGTGATGGTCTTTTGTGTTTCAGGATCGCTGTTACGAGGATAATCCAGAACCAGATCTTTCAGACTGTCAAAATTTATGACCTGAGTGGCTGACGTATTTAAAGTTATACCTTTAACTTTTAACACTGTTTTACCCGTGTTCAACTTGTAACCATAGGTTTTGGGACCAGCAGATACAAACTCTGCTATCTCGCTGGTCAATTCCCCCAGATAGTCTCCTAACGGGGGGTTCCACTCACCTTCACAGTGTACAAAAATGACAGAGTCTTTGTCGTGATAAAAGCATCATTCCTGCAATCTATCCCAAAGCGAGTAGAGCTCTAGGCGTGCGTATGCTGTTTTAAATCAAGCTATAAAGATGTTTGTGTTTTTGTTAACCGTGTGGTGCTCTTTGGCGTATTTCCACGTGACATTGGCTGTTTCGTCATCAATAAAATTTAGACCTGAAATTTCGTACTGAGGTAGAAGTCCCTGCGCTGAGCCAATCAGAGGCAGCCCTCACTCACCCATTCATGAATTCATGAATGGGTGTGAGTTAGGGATGCCTCTGATTGGTCAGGCTGTGACCAATCAGAGGCATCTTATTCAGCAGGCGGGGATTTTAAATCCCCGGCTGCTGAATACTACTCACAGCTGTTCAGAGCAGTTCAGGAGAACTGCAGCCTGCCGCGCTGAACTCCGTCTGCCGGGACCAGGTGAGAATGCATATATTTTTTATTTTTACACATTTCTGGATGAATTGCAGGGAAGGGCTTATATATTTAACCCCTTCCCGACAATTCATCCCGCAATCGCTGGCAGCCCATTACTTTCAATAGAGCCGGCTGTATTGCCGGCTCCATTGAATTCAATGGTCAGTGCTCGTTTAATCGAGCGGTACTCGTCTCGAGTAACGAGCATCTCGAGCACCCTAATACTCGAACGAGCATCAAGCTCGGACGAGTATGCTCGCTCATCTCTAATAATTATCAGAGGGCATGAATACTATAGTGTCTTTAGGTAAGAAGTTAAACCTGTATATAGCCATGCATACAGACTCGAGAGTGATGTGCTGGAACGGGTCAACGCAATAAGTCACAGTAACGTTTTTCTTTTTTTCCGTACAATACCTTGTAACCTTTTTCTTAGCCATGTCCATTACCCGGTCTCTATAATGCTCACAGGCTTTCCGCAATACTTCAACATCCTGCTTACAATAGGCCTTCAATTCTGCATTAAAATCAAAAGTACAGTCCTTTTGCAATTCATACCACTCCATGAACTCTTTTCTGTCGTCAGGCATCATGTACTCTGGGCTGTAATATTTAGCATCAGGTAGGGGGCCGACATAATTCTGTTTTTCTTTAGTATTCACAAAGTGAGGGAAATGTCCTTTTCCCCCTGAAAAACCCATAGCCTGAGGTAGCTTGCTAAGCTTCATGGGAATGAAGTTAAGCGAGTCTATGAACCTCAAGTTCATTGAAGGTACCGTCACACACAGAAGGCGGCCGCCTTGAGTGATCATGTCTATTTGAATCTTCTCAATTATCAATTGCTTGACAATGAAATACGAATCATATCGCCCGGCATTGTGGGCAATAAATGTGCAATCTTCAAAATCGCAGCTGAGAAAAAAATGAACAAAATCGCGCATGCAAAACTCGCCCTCAAACTCCCAAGACACTGATCCATGCAGCAGAGTGGCGAAAATAAAATTTGGAATGTGTTTACCTCTATCCTGTTGGCACTCAAAGTCGTAGATAATATACGATGAGGCGTCCTCAACTGGTCCCCCTTGGTAAGGCTGCATGTAACACTGTCAAATTTCACCACGTTGGCTTTACAGATGTTACAGCGTAGCCCCTTGCATTCGTGAGGCTCGGAGCGTTTAACCACATAGCGGTAACAACTCTTGCGAAAGATTTTAGTCTTGCAAAATGCTTTATTCGACGCAGCAATGAGCTTGTGTCGGGCTAAACAATCGGATGAGCGACAAAACACGCGGCAATTGGAACAACGGTATATCGATTCCGGGGTTTTGACACATGATTCTGCCTGACAAGCCTTGCAAAAATACTGACACGAATGATTATTTTTGTGGTGGAAAACAGAACTGCAATGGTCAGAAAAGTAATTTGCCCCGATAAACGCTTTTATATTCGTAATCCCGTAATAATAATCATCATGGTGAAGGATGTATACAACATTCCCGCCAGATGTTTTGCCGGTGTGAAAATAACGCCAATCACTGCTATTGTGGTATAGAACCCTTATGGTTATGCCCAGGTGCTTCTCGAATGCCTCGATATCGCTAAAACTCACTAACTGATTGTCGGGAATGTCCAATTCGTGATGTAATTCTCTAGCTCGCGCCAATAAAACACTATCAGCGGGAGTGGGAGTCCCCTTCTCTAACAGTGCGAATAGGCTGGCGGCTAAGCACAGGTTAGAGTCGTAATTGTTCAAATCAAACAGCCATCGTTTTTTTTTGCTTGATGATCTGTGTGTAAAGTATTGATTTTAACCGTCTGCGATATCTTCCGCCGCCGCGCCTATTCCGCACTATTAGCACTCTGAGAGTCAGACATTCACCAGCTAAACACTCCACATTACTCTGTAATGCGTTGGCCACAGCATTTAAGAAACTCTCAGCGTTAAAATCATCCCGAGCCTGTTTTAGGGAATAAATAGGATCCAGCCATCGCCCGCCATCGACGCTCAGTTGTATAAAATCACCGGGTTGTATATCTCGTCTGATTCTGTCGAACAAAGACTGAATGACACCGTGAACAGCATTAATCGCGCCAATAAAAGACTGTATCCTATGCAAATTTGCAAAGCTGAAATGATCAATGTGCTCCACGGCATTGAAGTGACCAACTTCACGTCGAATATGGAATAAATGCTGTAAAAACACAGACGCATCAGCAGGCTGCTCAACACGATCAAACGGTATACGCTCTTGTTCCTGCGGGGGGATCCGCGGTGAGGGTTCGTTATTTACAGACGGATTGGCCATGTCTGGAATCTGCGCGGTATGTGGTGATGGATCAGATCTATTTGGGGGTGCGTCAGGATTTTGTGGGGAAACTCTGGGTTGACTCTTTCTGCACCTTTTGGCGGATTCCCTTCTTGCGGCCATACACAACATTTTTATGGCTTTTTTAACAGACTTTGCTCTACGCCAAACGCAGCCTCTGTTAGAACACTGTTTCTTCAGCCCTGACCCCACCATAGATAGTCATAAGGTGGGGGGCTGGGGGGACCCCGTAATACTGATGGCTTTGGAAATCTTTCGCAACTTTACGACCAGTTTTAAAAGTTCATCGGTACTAAGATGCTCTACATGTGCGTGCTCTAACTCTGACTCTTTTGGACCGGCAGACTAATAAGCTTAAAATTAAAATTTAACTTTTATTTATTCACTTAAAAAGTATGAAATAGACAAACAAACATACACATATATGTAGTGGATACTGTCTCACTTAGAGATCTCAATTCCTCAATTTAAGATTTCGGACAACTAGTGTGTCCAATTACTAGCAAGCTACTATAGTGCGTATATTTTACGCGTGCCCTCAAGTAGAGTGGCAATTTTGAGTAATTCACAGGCTCTCCCGGCCAAAAACACACCAGTGGCGGTCGATTTGTATGATATATTTTGACCGCAACAAGTGTTTAATAAGTTCCCTACGCGTTTCACCCCCAACCACACAGGGGCTCCTCAGGGGCCAATAGTTGTACCAGGAATCAGTTTCTGGCAAGTGGTATGGAGAACAAGAATGTCGTACGAAGGTCAAATCACCTCCCTCATGTACGTATTCGTTAGTGATCGGCTAGTATGTTTCAAAATTATTTGTTAGTGATTAGCTGGTATAATCTTCCCACAAAAACAATCAAGGACAAAAAAATTTATCTTTTTGGGAGTTACCCTCAGGGGTATTGTTATTATAGGCAGGGAAACCCCAATAGATATTAATACGTCCCTCTATGGTTTCCACTGCCTTGTCCTCTAAGGAGATAATCCCTCACTAGTGACTCACTACAGGGAAGGTAGTAGCATCCAACGAGCAGTTGTTCTCCTTCGATATCTAATGCATCTACCTAACTTTCTCTCAGGAGTCAATTGTGACAACCCACAATCGGTTATTCACCCTCTGTTTCTAAGATAAGAGAGAGCGTTTAAAAGCAGATATCAGAAAATAAATGAACAGAGATGCAGCATGTCAGCCCTGATGGTGGGCTAACAGCAATAGTGAGGAAAAATAAATGAACAGAGATGCAGCATGTCAGCCCTGATGGTGGGCTAACAGCAAGAGTGAGGAAAAATAAATGAGCAGAGATGCAGCATGTCAGCCCTGATGGTGGGCTAACAGCAATGCGTGCTCTAACTCTGTCTGTCTCTTCCTCACTTGGGAAACTATAGTGAGACATTCTGATGCCCTAGCGATAATGCTGTCACATAGAAACTGTATTGCATTTTTCATCTGTATCTGCTGCGTCACACAGTGACGGTAAACAGGATCATCAAGGTTTCTCGATGTTGTCGACCTTTTTGAAACTTGATACTCATCAGATGATTTTCTCTTTCTATGAGATGTAGTGGGGTGTGGTGGGGTAACTAGCGACTGCTGTGTATCAACACATGTTACGGCGTTAATACTAGCAGTGACTAGCTGGTGTTGTGTATCAGTTTGTGTTGCATTATGACAAACCCGAATATCATTTGACATTACGGCATGCGGCTTACCATTAGCGGCACCAGTGTTGCTGTCCCCAGGCTTTTCGGCCTCTTCCAAAATAGGTGATAGCGATGTTTTTCTCACACGATTTTTCTCACGCTTCAATAAGTTGCGGCGATGTTTGACAGCAGTTGGTGTGGCGACGCGGTTGATGGTTATGTGTGGTTCTAATGGCATCGGGTATCTCACGGGTTCGTTGTGTGTCTGTAACACAGGGCTAGATGCACCCAGCGACACACTCGCATTTTCCACAGGGTTTAGCGTTAGGTTTGTCATCCCTAATGTGTTTTCCCCTGTGCTGGCACAAGCATTCTCTGGAAGGAAGAAAAAAACACAATAAAAATGTGTAACGCTGTTGATGAATTACACGGGATTTACGCATGTAACAGCCGTACTATAATTGAAGATTCGCTCAAATTGATGCAAGCATCTTACCGATGGCACTTTGACCGGCGTCCCCCGACTGGCTTCCATGCGCATCCGATATAGGCGATAGCTCCACCATTCTCATGCACCCGTTTTGCTGTCTTAGCGGACTCAATGGGTGATTGGCGAGTCCCGGTGACTGCACTGGTCTTTCGTGAATTATGGATGTTTCTAAAGGATATAACAGGTCTATGTGTTCATTTACATCTGCAGCATCTGTATCGAGACAACACTTATTTAGCATAACAAATAACAACAAGCACGTAAACAAAACATCGCATACGGTGTGATAAAACCTACCATTGGCAGACTGTGAGAAACATTCGAATCGCAGTTCGTCAAAAGTGTCGACGATGTCCTCCCAGTTCTCTACTTTATACAGCAAATGATAAAAACGGATACAATTAACGTATTTTTAAAAATGTATCCTTATCGGACAGCTATACGAAATCAAACACATAAACGCTGTATACCTACCGATTTGGGTGTTAGTAAATTCAAGGGGGGAACAATCGACACCCAGGCTTTCCATCTGAAAATACACAGAGAGAATTACTGTAGCAAAAACTGATTTCTAGCACCGATGCTGTTCGTTAGAAAATTCCTCATTTAAAAATATTAGTCATGCATCTTTACTGATAGACTAGCGTGTCATAGAAATATTACTGGATCGTATATTAAATTCATACATATAATATATTTATTTGATACAGTAATATTATTACGTTATTAATAAACATTATAATGATTAAAACTATAGTGATATATTAGTAAATTGCACACACAGTAACACTAACAATGTTACACTATATGCCTAATTAAAGACAGGCAGTATTAAAAATATATGTAATCAGCTATACTAATTAAACAGAGATCTATTGTAATGCACTAATTTATGCATGCAATTATTAACCGTACTTATATCAAATACACGAATATTAATAAATATGTTAATATGTTAATATAATACGGTAATAAAACAATGTTTATCCTTGTACACTAATGCAGAAATAAAAATATAAAAACAATGTATTACCTTTATTCTAATGATGCTTTGTGAAGTCCTGGAGATGATGTGGTTGGTGATGATGGAGTCCAAATTCACTAGATGAACACAGATGTTTTCTGGCTCTGTAAAGGAGATGGGTTGACTGGCGCGGAAGCTGGCTTAACTGCCTTAAGGGGCAGTTATGTGCAAGGGTCTTGTCCGCCCTTTGGACAAGTCCAGACAAACTCCTTAACACGTGTTTCTAGTTATTTACAAATATCCCTTTGTTCCCACCATCTCAATAGGATCTTTTTTCAAAGTGTAATTAATCAGTTCTGTGACATAGCATCTTGATTCTATTGATCCTATAAGTATCAGGATGTATGAGACAAGAGGTCATAAGGTCTCAAACTTCAGCTACTGTTACGGTAGATCATGCACAGGTCAGAAGGTCTCAAACTTTAGCTACTGTCACGGTAAATTAGCCACATGACTAATGACTTCAATCTGTTATAATGAACTCGTAAACAGGCATTCATTGACCCTACAGATGTTGGATCTTTTTTTTTTTGTATCCACTTAATCAGAACTGTGACATTTACAACTAGATTTTATATTATCCTAATTGCATCATACAGCCACACAATGAAACTTTGTAAATGCTACTAAGCTGAATATAGCATTCTATGTTCTAACACATTTTAAAGCTGGATAGCGAAATCAAAATGTGATAGATACTTTATAAAAAAGTGGAGAGTGATTAAAATGTTCTACATGCTTTCTACATGGTGTAAACAGAGGATTTAAATCTACGAATGGTAGAATCAAAGCGGTCTAGATTTATAAAAAGTTAGGAGGTAATTAAACCGCTGCATCCCCATCCTTGCTGCATAATTACCACCATGCCCGCTTCACGGGATGCACGCTGGTTACAGCGCCAATATTTTACACCATCAAGCGCCGGTTCTTATGCCGGAATTCAAAAATTGCATAAAGCACTTAAGGGGATAAACCAGCGCAAAATTACACAATGGCTGCAAAAGATTAATTGTTATAGCCTTCACAAGCCGATCAGAAAGAAATTTGCTAGAAATAAAATAATTGCTGCTGATATAGATTCGCTCTGGGAATCTGACTTCGTGTGTTTAATGCAATACTCTAAAGAAAATGATGGCATAAAATACATTTTAACGGTTATAGATGTTTTATCAAAATATGCATGGTGCATCGGGTTAGCATCTAAATCGGGGTCAAGCGTCGCAAGAGCTTTCGAGCTGATATTTGAGAATAGCGATCGTGTACCTCGAAAAATACGCACCGATCGCGGCAAAGAATTTGTGAAGAACACATGAAGCGCCTTTGTAAAAGATACAACATACACCATTACTTTACGACCAACAACGTAAAGGCCGCGGTGGTCGAACGTTTTAATCGCACTTTAAAATCACGAATGTGGCGTTATCTCACCCATCATAACACATTTCGCTATATCGATATTTTACCAGCGCTGGTATACAGTTATAACCGAACTTACCACCGTATTATCCGATGCCGACCTGTGGATGTCACGAAAAAGAACTCCTTAACAATTTGGCGAAATATCTACAGCGATATTCTGAACTCAAAGCCTGAAAAGACTTCTTTAAACATAGGCGATCATGTGAGGATTTCTCAACATAAAGGAACATTTACGAAAGGCTATGAGCAAACTTACACTGATGAAATTTTTGTCATAGACTCTATTAATACGCAATTTCAAAAACCGCTATATAAATTAATCGACCTGAGCGGCGAAGCTATAGAGGGATCGTTTTATAAAGAGGAAATACAGCATGTACCAGCGGATGAGAACCGTGTCTACAGAATCGAGAAAATATTAAAGAAAAGGCGCATCCGAGGGACGGAGCATTATTTTGTGAAGTGGCTCGGGTAACCTACAAAATTTAACAGCTAGGTCGCTGAAAATCAACTGTCACCCGCATAGACCATGGAATCGGGCTCATTTTATATAACTCTTCCAAGTAATTCATCGTCCAGAATCTACCCCGAAAACTCAATTTCTACTTACACTACGAAACTAGCGAAGCCGATTCAGCTCTCAGGCGCTTACGATGTGGCGCTAACCGAGATTCAGTATCCGCACATGTGGGAAACGATTGCGGCGACCGAGGGGAACTTTTTCATCGCTAAACAGGGAAGTATATACCACGAATATTTTGTGAAGTCGGGATTTTATTCATCCGTATCAGATTTGACACGTGCGATAAATGACAGAATTGAGGCTTTAAGGCTAACAAACGAGGTCTTTAAGCTACGCTATGATGAAGTAAAAAGAATTGTTACAGTTACCGATTTGCCAACGCTACACTTTGCTCCGGGTCATAAGTTGTCCGTTCTGCTAGGTCTGCCAGAATATAATGCAGCTTTAGCTGGGAATATCCCGGACAGGAGGCGACATTTTACGGACATAAAAGGAGGTTTTTATACATTGTACGTGTATACAGATATTATCAATCATCAGTTTGTAGGAGATAGCTGTGTGCAGCTATTAAGAACTGTAGAAATCAGCGGTAAAAACAGCGACATTGTCACAATTCAGTATAATCGCCCTGATTACGTGCCGGTGTGTAAACAACATTTTGACACGATTACAATCTCGATTTTATCAGACCAGAACGCGCCTGTTAAATTCAGGTACGGGAAAAGTATAGTGCGATTAAACTTTAGACCGCGTAACGATTCGCAGCGTTAAAACATGTTGTCTCAGCGGGTGTACGGAGATCCTACGCTCTACGTGAAACATTATTTGGCGCAGAGTGGAAACGGAAAAATAGACGGATTTCATGGAGACGAGTATATGATTGGCACAGGTCACAAGCTTGATAAAGACCCGAGCACAGGGTCGATACGTGGCTGCTTGCTTCCTCATGTTTTCTCAATAAAGAAGAGGATTTTAATGAATGCTGCCTGGTTCTTCCTTTCTACATTGATGACCAGCGGTGGACCCGGGGAGTCGGGACCCTAACTAGGCTATTGCATAGTGCCTTGCACCAGCGGTGTGGCTGAATCCTTGGAGTGCTGCTGTGATTCTTTTTTCTTCTTATGATTGGCGCAGGAATTGGCGGCGTCTTCAGGTCACTCTTCCGAAGGGCCTTGCCTCTTTTCAGAAAAGGTTTTAGTAAAGCCTCATGTAAAGACGGCTGTCAAAAATATCGATACAGACGCGGTCACTTCTGTTTCGTCGGCTGTTTTGGACAGACTCAATCAGTCGCGTCAAGAACAGCACGGCTCCGGCCTTGTTTCTGTTGTAAAAAACCCCCTTAAAAGAAAAAGACGATTCGTAGCACGATTTCACCCGCTCCTCGTGGATAAGACTCCTTCACGCAAAAGGCGACGCCGTCAGAAACCCGCTAGATGCGCAGCAGATGACATCTTTTAATTCTCTAACATGGCGTTCATACACGACGGTTCTGTAGAGTGCACCAAATCTGAGTTGGATATTTTCACCATACCGCCCATACAGCAGACGAGTATTGAAAAATCTTTATTTGTTGAAGTCCTGCCTATCGCAGCCCTCACTGACAACACGCCGTTGGAATTCTTCATATCGGGTAGCGGCGAATATTACTAAGACTTAAATAACACCCTCCTGCACTTAACCTGTCGTATAGTTAAACAAGATAACACACCCATCCCCGATGGTGCACGTGTGGGATTTATTAATTACCCTGTAGCCACTCTTTTCAATCAAGTGGACATCACATTGGGGGATCGACTAATCTCACAATCCGATAATCTTTATAGCTATAGAGCGTTCATCGAGACAATTTTAAATTATAGTGCTCAAACGCTCGCATCCCAGTTTACAGCCGGACTGTTTTACAAGGATTCGGCAGGTCACCACCATGAAAGAACACTCAATGGCCCAAATTTAGGCTTCGCTAAAAGAGCTGCCGCAACACAGCGCTCTAAAACTGTGGAGCTTCTGGGGCCTATTTATGGCGATATATGTAATCAGCCGAAGCTTATCTTGAACGGGCTGGATTTAAAGATAAAACTGACAAGAAATAAAGACTCTTTCTGCTTGATGTCAGCAGACCCTGATGGATTTAAAGTTCAAATCCTTCATGCTTCAATTTTCATCAAGAGAGTACAAGTATCACCAGCCGTCCGCATAGGCCACAGCCAGGCGCTACTAGCGACCACCGCTAAATATACTTTGGACAGGACGAGTCTCAAAGTCTTTAGCATAGCAATTGGGAGCCGTATAGCAACCCATGAAAATTTGTTCCTGGGCCAGATCCCTAAAACTGTGATATTAGCCTTTGTGGACAATGAAGCCTTTAGCGGTAGCTTTCAAAAAAATCCTCTCTTTTTTCACCATTATTCCGTAAACCACGCGGCCTTGTATCTGGATGGTCAACAGATTCCGGCCAGGCCTTTTCAGCCTGATTTTGAGGCCGAATTAGCTATTAGGGAATATATGGCTCTCGTGCATGTCTCCGGAAAGCAGCGAGTAGACAACTCGATTTCGATTGACAGAAATGAGTTCATTAGCGGATACACATTTTTTGCAATCGACCTGTCACCGGACATGGAGCCCGGCACGCACTTCTCGCTCGTTAAAACTGGGAACCTGCGTGCGGAAGTACGATTCTCAGTCCCAACCCCTCACACGGTTAACATGCTTGTCTATGCCTCAAGTCCCACTATTCTGGAAATAAATCACAGAAGAGAAGTTCTGTACGATTAAAATTAAATTATGAACACACTTCAACTTACGAATCTCCTTAAATCCGATCCTTATACTTCGCGAATTTTTGCTGGCGTATACCCGAGTGACTTCCTACCCCAATTCAATGTGGATAAAAGACCATCGGCTTATATAATTAATACTGATGATTCAACTCAACGAGGACGACACTGGGTGTTAATTGTACTATGTGACTCGGAAAGAGCGGTCTTTTTTGATAGTTACGGCCTAGCACCGGATAGTCCCATTTTTCCCGCGGCTTTTATAGAGTTTTTAAAAAGAAACTGCGCTAGGTACATATATCAGGATAACCAAATTCAGGATACTGACAGTGTATTTTGTGGGCATTACTGTGTGTTTGTATTAGATTACATTTCCCGTGGATTATCTTATGAGCGTATTTTATGTTTCTTTACACCAAATTTTTGAAAAAATGATGATTTTGTAAATCAATTTATAAAAGATAACTTTTGTGAAACTAATTACCGCTGTCAAATCCCTTGTGTTTTTAATATGATCTGTGCATCTTTATATAATCATTAGATACATGAAGTATAATAAATAGAGATAGATACTAGAGATGAGCGAACATACTCGTCCGAGCTTGATACTCGTTCGAGTATTAGAGTGTTCGAGATACTCGAGACGAGTACCACGCGATGTTCGAGTTACTTTCACTTTCATCTCTGAGACGTTAGCGTGCTTTTCTGGCCAATACAAAGACAGGGAAGGCATTACAACTTCCCCCTGCAACGTTCAAGCCCTATACCACCCCCCTGCAGTGAGTGGCTGGCGAGATCAGGTGTCACCCGAGTATAAAAATTGGCCCCTCCCGCGGCTCGCCACAGATTTGTTCTGACATAGAGGAGGGAAAGTGCTGTTGGTGCCGGAGCTGCTATAGGGAGAGTGTTAGGAGAATTTTTGGCTTCAAGAACCCCAACGGTCCTTCTTAGGGCCACATCTAACCGTGTGCAGTACTGTGGAGGCTGCTTTTTGCAGTGTTGCACATTTTTTTTCTTTTTGTATATCGGCCGTGCAGAGCATTGCGCCCTGCAGTAATTATACATAGTGCAGGGCCAGTAGTGGTGAGGCAGGGACAGAAGACATAAATTGTGAGGCAGGGACAGAAGACATATATTGTGAGGCAGGGACAGAAGACATATATTGTGAGGCAGGGACAGAAGACATATTTATTGAACATAGGCAGTGGGCCTTTACAAAAACATTTGGGAAAAAAAATCTATTTGGGCTGCCTGTGACTGTCCTCAGTGTACTGGGTCTCTGCGGGGGGTAGTTGTCCTCCTAATTCATACGCAGCCAGCTAAGTGTTACAGCAGGCTTGCGCAAAATTATTTCCTGGCTCTGTGTTGGCTGTTAAATCACCGCTGTATTCCAGTCCACAGTGCAACAGTGTGCAGTTATTTTACATACTCCAGGGCCAGTAGTGGTGAGGCAGGGACAGAAGACATATATTTATTGAATATAGGCAGTGGGCCTTTCCAAAAACATTTGTGGAAAAAAATCTATTTGGGCTGCCTGTGACTGTCCTCAGTGTACTGGGTCTCTGCTGGGGGTAGTTGTCCTCCTAATTCATACGCAGCCAGCTAAGTGTTACAGCAGGCTTGCGCAAAATTAATTCCTGGCTCTGTGTTGGCTGTTAAATCACCGCTGTATTCCAGTCCACAGTGCAACAGTGTGCAGTTATTTTACATACTCCAGGGCCAGTAGTGGTGACGCAGGGACAGAAGACATATACAGTGTATATAAGCAGTGGGCCTTTCCAAAAACATTTGTGGAAAAAAATCTATTTGGGCTGCCTGTTACTGTCCTCAGTGTACTGGGTCTCTGCTGGGGGTAGTTGTCCTCCTAATTCATACGCAGCCAGCTAAGTGTTACAGCAGGCTTGCGCAAAATTATTTCCTGGCGCTCCGTAAGCGAAGTCAGCCTCCAACCAAGGGCCAATAAGCGGCACATTTAATTACAGTGTTCTGTTTCTGCACTACTGGTAATACACCATGCTGAGGGGTAGGGGTAGGCCTAGAATACGTGGACGCGGGCGAGGACGCGGAGGCCCAAGTCAGGGTGTGGGCACAGGCCGAGCCAGTGCGGTGGCCAGGGGTAGAGGCAGGGCCAGACCGAATAATCCACCAACTGTTTCCCAAAGAGCCCCCTTGCGCCATGCCACCCTGCAGAGGTCAAGGTGCTCTACGGTGTGGCAGTTTTTCACAGAGACGCCTGACGACCGACGAACAGTGGTGTGCAACCTTTGTCGCGCCAAGATCAGCTGGGGAGCCACCACCACCAGCATGCGCAGGCATATGATGGCCAAGCACCCCACAAGGTGGGACGAAGGCCGTTCACCGCCTCCGGTTTGCACCACTGCCTCTCCCACTGTGCCCCAACCTGCCACTGAGATCCAACCCCCCTCTGAGGACACAGGCACTACCGTCTCCTGGCCTGCACCCACACCCTCACCTCCGCTGTCCTCGGCCCCATCCAGCAATGTCTCTCAGCGCAGCGTCCAGCCGTCACTAGCGCCACTGTTTGAGCGCAAGCGCAAGTACGCCGCCTGGAGATGCTGCCGTATAGGCTTGTGGAAACGGAGGCTTTCAAAAGCATTATGGCGGTGGCGGCCCCGCGCTACTCGGTTCCCAGTTGCCACTACTTTTCCGGATGTGCCGTCCCAGCCCTGCACGACCACGTCTCCCGCAACATTGTACGCGCCCTCACCAACGCGGTTACTGCCAAGGTCGACTTAACAACAGACACGTGGACAAGCACAGGCGGGCAGGGCCACTATATCTCCCTGACGGCACATTGGGTGAATTTAGTGGAAGCTGGGACAGAGTCAGAGCCTGGGACCGCTCACGTCCTACCCACTCCCAGAATTGCGGGCCCCAGCTCGGTGCTGGTATCTGCGGCGGTGTATGCTTCCTCCACTAAACCACCCTCCTCCTCCTCCTACGCAACCTCTGTCTCGCAATCAAGATGTGTCAGCAGCAGCACGTCGCCAGCAATCGGTGTCGTGCAGCACGGCAGCACAGCGGTGGGCAAGCGTCAGCAGGCCGTGCTGAAACTACTCAGCTTAGGAGAGAAGAGACACACGGCCCACGAACTGCTGCAGGGTCTGACAGAGCAGACCAACCGCTGGCTTGCGTCGCTGGGCCTCCAACCGGGCATGGTCGTGTGTGACAACGGCCGTAACCTGGTGGCGGCTCTGCAGCTCAGCAGCCTCACGCACGTGCCATGCCTGGCCCATGTCTTAAATTTGGTGGTTCAGCGCTTTCTGAAAAGCTACCCACACTTGTCATACCTGCTCGGAAAGGTGCGCCGGGTCAGCGCACATTTCCGCAACTCCCAGACGGACGCTGCCACCCTGTGGACCCTGCAACATCGGTTTAATCTGCCAGTGCACCGATTGCTGTGCGACGTGCCCACACGGTGGAACTCTACGCTCCACATGTTGGCTAGGCTCTATGAGCAGCGTAGAGCTATAGTGGAATACCAACTCCAACATGGGCGCGTAGTGGGAGTCATCCTCCTCAATTCTTTACAGAAGAGTGGGCCTGGTTGGCAGACATCTGCCAGGTCCTTGGAAACTTTGAGGAGTCTACCCAGATGGTGAGCGGGGATGCTGCAATCATTAGCGTCACCATTCCTCTGCTATGCCTCTTGAGAAGTTCCCTGCAAAGCATAAAGGCAGACGCTTTGGACTCGGAAACGGAGGCGTGGGAAGACAGTATGTCGCTGGATAGTCAGAGCACCCTCATGTCTATATCTCAGCGCATTGAGGAGGAGGAGGGGGAGGAGCATGAGGAGGAGGGGGAAGAGACAGCTTGGCCCACTGCTGAGGGTACACATGCTGCTTGCCTGTCATCCTTTCAGCGTGTATGGCCAGAGGAGGAGGAGGAGGAGGAGGATCCTGAAAGTGATCTTCCTAGTGAGGACAGCCATGTGTTGCGTACAGGTACCCTGGCACACATGGCTGACTTCATGTTAGGATGCCTTTCTCGTGACCCTCGTGTTACACGCATTCTGGCCACTACGGATTACTGGGTGTACACACTGCTCGACCCACGGTATAAGGAGAACCTTTCCACTCTCATTCCCGAAGAGGAAAGGGGTTCCAGAATGATGCTATACCACAGGGCTCTGGTGGACAAACTGATGGTAAACTTCCCATCCGACAGCACTAGTGGCAGAAGGCGCAGTTCCGAGGGCCAGGTAGCAGGGGAGGCGCAGAGATCAGGCAGCATGTACAGCGCAGGCAGGGGAACATTCTCCAAGGCCTTTGCCAGCTTTCTGGCTCCCCAGCAAGACTGTGTCACCGCTCCCCAGTCAAGGCTGAGTTGGCGGGAGCACTGTAAAAGGATGGTGAGGGAGTACGTAGCCGATCGCACGACCGTCCTCGGTGACGCCTCTGCCCCCTACAACTACTGGGTGTCGAAGCTGGACACGTGGCCTGAACTCGCGCTGTATGCCCTGGAGGTGCTTGCTTGTCCTGCGGCTAGGGTCTTGTCAGAGAGGGTGTTTAGTGCGGCTGGGGGAATCATCACGGATAAGCGTACCCACCTGTCAACCGACAGTGCCGACAGGCTTACACTCATCAAGATGAACAAAGCCTGGATTTCCCCAGACTTCTCTTCTTCACCAGCGGACAGCAGCGATACCTAAGCAATACGTAGGCTGCACCCGCGGATGGAAGCATCGTTCTCTATCACCATCAAAAACGGGGACATTTTAGCTTCATCTGTGTATAATATTCCTCCTCCTCCTCCTCCTGCTCCTCCTCCTGAAACCTCACATAATCACGCCGAACGGGCAATTTTTCTTAGGCCCACAAGGCTCAGTCATATAATTTTTGTAAACAATTTTTATACGTTTCAATGCTCATTAAAGCATTGAAACTTTCACCTGAACCAATTTTCATTTTAACTGGGCTGCCTCCAGGCCTAGTTACCAATTAAGCCACATTAACCAAAGCGATTAATGGGTTTCATCCGCCCTCTTGGTTGGGCATGGGCAATTTTTCTCAGGTACATTAGTACTGTTGGTACACCAATTTTTGGGGGCCCTCGCCTACAGTGTAATCCAATTAATTTTTAGCCCACCTGCATTACAGCTGACGTTACATCAGCTGTGTTGGGCACTGCAATGGGATATATTTATGTACCACCGGTGGGTTCCAGGGAGCCACCCATGCCGTGGGTCCACACGGAGTTGTAACTGCTTGTGTCCACTTCTAAAGAACCCCAGTCTGACTGGGGCATGCAGTGTGGGCCAAAGCCCACTTGCATTAAACATGACATTACCTCAGCTGTGATGGGCACTGCAATGGGATACATTAATGTACAGCCGGTGGGTTCCAGGGAGCCACCCATGCTGTGGATGCACACGGAATTCCCATTGCGGAGTTGTACCTGCCTGTGACTATTTATAAAAAAACGCAGTCTGACTGGGGCATGCAGACACCTTGACAGAATGAATAGTGTGTGGCACATAGGTTCCCCATTGCTATGCCCACGTGTGCAGCTCCTGATGGCGGTGGCACAGGATTATATTTCTCATTGCTTCTGTACAGCATTGTGGGCTATCGCCCCGCCCCTTTTAAAGAGGGTCGCTGCCTAGCCGTGCCGACCCTCTGCAGTGTGTGCCTGCGGTTCCTCCTCATGGCAGACGCACTTATAAATAGACATGAGGGTGGTGTGGCTATGAGTGCAGCTGAAGGCTGCGCAGGGACACTTTGGTGTGCGCTGTGGACACTGCGTCGTGCGGGGGGGGGGGCAGCATGTAACCCAGGAGAAGTGGCAGCGGAGTGTCATGCAGGCAGTGATTGTGCTTTGTTGCAGGTAGTGTGGTGCTTAGCTAAGGTATGCATTGCTAATGAGGGCTTTTCAGAAGTAAAAGTTGTTGGGAGGGGGGGGCACTCTTGCTGGTATTGTGGCTTAATAGTGGGACCTGGGAATTGAGATGCAGCCCAACATGTAGCCCCTTGCCTGCCCTATCCCTTGCTGTGTCGTTCCCATCACTTTCTTGAATTGCCCAGATTTTCACAAATGAAAACCTTAGCGAGCATCGGCGATATACAAAAATGCTCAGGTCACCCATTGACTTCAATGGGGTTCGTTACTCGAAACGAACCCTCGAGCATCGCGATAATTTCGTCCCGAGTAACGAGCACCCGAGCATTTTGGTGCTCGCTCATCTCTAATAGATACATGTGTTAACTGTTAACAGAGTAGTCTTTGGTTCTAACTGTGTAATAATAGACACCATCATTCATCACTATGCTGACACCCTTCCCGAGCTGGAACTAATTAGCTACTGGTTGTAAATACCGTAACTAATTTAAGCCATGCCCCATTCATCCCCACACACCCACCTCATGCGGGGCCTGAACAGGAGTGATAGTCAGCTGATCACAGTAACGAGAGCTTCTTGAAGTCAGCAGACAGAAATCATTAGTGGTTATCCCCAGCTAGTTCAAAGTGCCTCGTTACACTAAAGCAACCTATTGAACTCTGCGAGAGGAATCATACCAAGACAGAGCTCGTAGCTAAATCGAAGTGATAAAGACTTTAATATGGAGTCAGACTACGCTATTCCATCCGTGCATGCTGCCGAACGATCGCGTTATGAAGCGAAATAGCTAATGTCATTCGACGCTGGGACCTTCCACAATCGTACAAGAAAAACACGGAGTGATTGCTGGCCGCTCTACTCAATCACCGGAATATTATCACATGGAACGATAAGCACGAACTGGTATATAAAAACGTCGTAATTCAAGGAACCAATTTCCCCGCACTGATCAGACATACGACGCAGAGTCACACCTTCGTGAGAAGAAGTATACCTTTGGGGTGGAACCCAGGAGAAGTGGCAGCGGAGTGTCATGCAGGCAGTGATTGTGCTTTGTTGCAGGTAGTGTGGTGCTTAGCTAAGGTATGCATTGCTAATGAGGGCTTTTCAGAAGTAAAAGTTGTTGGGAGGGGGGGGGGCACTCTTGCTGGTATTGTGGCTTAATAGTGGGACCTGGGAACTTGAGATGCAGCCCAACATGTAGCCCCTCGCCTGCCCTATCCCTTGCTGTGTCGTTCCCATCACTTTCTTGAATTGCCCAGATTTTCACAAATGAAAACCTTAGCGAGCATCGGCGATATACAAAAATGCTCAGGTCACCCATTGACTTCAATGGGGTTCGTTACTCGAAACGAACCCTCGAGCATCGCGATAATTTCGTCCCGAGTAACGAGCACCCGAGCATTTTGGTGCTCGCTCATCTCTAATAGATACATGTGTTAACTGTTAACAGAGTAGTCTTTGGTTCTAACTGTGTAATAATAGGCACCATCATTCATCACTATGCTGACACCCTTCCCGAGCTGGAACTAATTAGCTACTGGTTGTAAATACCGTAACTAAATTAAGCCATGCCCCATTCATCCCCACACACCCACCTCATGCGGGGCCTGAACAGGAGTGATAGTCAGCTGATCACAGTAACGAGAGCTTCTTGAAGTCAGCAGACAGAAATCATTAGTGGTTATCCTCAGCTAGTTCAAAGTGCCTCGTTACACTAAAGCAACCTGTTGAACTCTGCGAGAGGAATCATACCAAGACAGAGCTCGTAGCTAAATCGAAGTGATAAAGACTTTAATATGGAGTCAGACTACGCTATTCCATCCGTGCATGCTGCCGAACGATCGCGTTATGAAGCGAAATAGCTAATGTCATTCGACGCTGGGACCTTCCATAATCGTACAAGAAAAACACGGAGTGATTGCTGGCCGCTCTACTCAATCACCGGAATATTATCACATGGAACGATAAGCACGAACTGATATATAAAAACGTCGTAATTCAAGGAACCAATTTCCCCGCACTGATAAGACATACGACGCAGAGTCACACCTTCGTGAGAAGAAGTATACCTTTGGGGTGGAACATTTTTATGCATGCAATAGCGGAGGCTAATGTACCTAGCGATGTCGCTGCAGACGCCAGTACTCGTGAGTTGGTGGAATCTTTGAAGATGGATTTTTTAATAAAGTCCATGATGGATCTAAAACTTTAACTCGGAAAGACTTTTGTACTGTTGCTACCCTCAAACATACGTAACTTGCTACATTATGCTACCCACAGACTGTCGCAGAATGGTGATATTACATCGTGGAATTTGCGCGACAAGTTTGTTTATAAAGGGGAGCCGGTTAATGGGTCAAACATTTTGGACTTGATCCGTCATGCTACGCAGAGCCATAGCGCTACCAAAAAAAATCACCCTCTGGGCTGGGACATTTTTATGCGAGCGTTGGCCGAAGTTAATATGCCTTCTACGGTCATTGGCAGCCACAGTACTAGAGAAATTCTCCAGGATTTGAAAACAGGCTCGGACCCCGGCTTTGCACCTGGTACCCCCAAAAACAAAATCCTGTCTTTCCCCCCAACCCCACACGGAATAACACAGGGGAGCTTGCTACCTAAAAAGCGATTGACACCACTGCTTCCCATGTCGTGATTAACTTTGTAAAGGATTGTAAAAATGTAACTATATATCTGTTAACATTATCTGTTAGGCCTCAGTCAGACGGGCGATTTTTTGCGCGATTTGCGCATGCGCATGCGACCTGCGATTTTTAAAAACCTTTGCTTTGCAATGGTATCAGACACATGAGCGCTTTTTATGCGCTCGTCCGATAAATTATAGAACAGAAATCGCAGATCGCACCTATCTGCGATCTGCGATTCCTGTTCTCTTCTCTATATGCGCTCAATGGGGCCGGCGGCAGCAGCGCCGACCCCATTGAGAACATATAGAAGACAAATCATTCTTCTCTGCCACAGCTGTAACAGCTGTGGCAGAGAAGAACGATGTTTGCCCATTGAATTCAATGGAGCCGGCAATACAGCCAATCAGAGGCAGGTCTCACTCACACCCATTCATGAATTCATGAATGGGTGTGAGTGAGACCTGCCTCTGATTGGCTCAGGCTGAGCCAATCAGGGGCAGCTTTGAGTCACACCCCCTTCACACCCACTGCAGGCCGGCCGCACTGATCTCCGTCTGCCGGGACAAGGTGAGTATATATATTTTTTAACACATTTCTGGATGAATTGCAGGGAAGGGCTTATATATTTAAGCCCTTCCCGACAATTCATCCCGCGCTCGCCCGCAGCGCATTGCTTTCAATAGAGCCGGCAGTATTGCCGGCTCCATTGAATGCAATGCGCTGGACAGCTCCGGCCTGTTTCTAATGAAACGCGACTAGGAGCAGATTTTCGGGCGATTTTTGGGCATCGGTCACACGATTTGCGGATGCGCATCCGTCATGCGATCCGCAAATCGCGCGAAAAAACGCCCGTGTGACTAATGCCTTATACATATCTATGTAATCATTCTTATGCATTCCTTTATGTAATAACTCTATATTCTGGGGTTTTTTTTCCGCGCATCGTTTATATATTCTGGGCGCTCAATAAAGCTTTATAAAACTTTGCATTTTGGCTACTTTGTGTTCTCTATAGCATGCTCACTGCTAGCCTATACATAGAAGCTTATTAGGATGGGGGTGGTAATGCTGAAAAAGCTGTTAACGGATGGTAATGCATTCTATATATTAACCCCTTATACTCATAAGGCGACTTGAATAATATATAACATCAAGTCAGCCTATACATATAATAAGGCCCTTGATTATCATGACACACACTCTATTCTAAAGTGGGTCTCGTGATATGTCACAGGCCTGGAATGCGGATGGGTCCACCACCCATCAGCTGACGGTTATGTGGTGTGCCGAAGGGGGGAGGGTCAAAGGTCTTGGGAAGGGGGCGTGGCACCTGTCACTTTCCAAAAGTGGGCGGCTTGACAAAAGGTATGGCTGCTTTACTACTGGCAGCAGATACAGTGGTCAGCCAAGAAAACAGCACAAAAGATGAAAAACACTTCCATACTAGAAGATATTTAGCAGTGCCATTAGCTCAGAACTGGCAGAAACCAGTGGGAGGCAGGTACACCCATCTACTGTTTGGAGAAGTCTGGCCAGAAGTCATCTTCATGGAAAAATTTTGGCCAAGAAGCCATTTTTTGAATGTAGAAATAAGGCCAAGCAACTAAATTATGCACAGAAACTTACAAACTGGAGTGCAGAAAAATGGCAGCAGGTGCTCTAGACTGAGGAGTCACAATTTAAAATATTTGGCTGTAACAAAAGGCAGGACAATGACCCCAAACATCCAGCCAATGTAATAAATAACTATGCTCAGCGTAAAAAAAAAAGGAGTCCTGGAAGTGATGATATGGCCCCACAGAGTCCGGATCTCACATCATCCAGTCTGTCTGGAATTACTTGAGCAGACAGAAGGATTTGAGGGACCTGACATTCACAGAGGATCTGTGCTTAGTTCTCCAAGATGTTTGGAATAACCTGTGCATTGCATTCTTTCAAAAACTGAGTGCAATAGTACTTAAACGAATTGATGTTGTTTTGATGGTAAAGGGCGGTCACACCAAATATTAATGTGATTTATATTTTTCTTCACTTTGCAATTGGTAAATTGACAACAATAAACTAGTAACACTTACATTTTTGAAAGCATTCTTACTTTGCAGCATTTTTTCCACACCTGCCTAAAATGTTTGCACAGTACTATATACTTATACACACTTAAAAAAATAAATAAATAAAGCACCTAGATGAAATCGTCCTTTTACTGAAAAATTCGGCATGCAGTTATATCTCAGTCAGATATTCAAATGATAAGACTTGTAGTCTGATTAGAAGAACAGTCTTGCCACCCGAAACCTTAAACCTGGTTCCATTATTGGCCTATAAAAAGGCTCTCAGGGGATTTTTTTATGCACTGGACCCTTTTTTCCACTTGTGTAGAACTTGTTCACCACTAGACATACCTCTATTGTGCAATCAAACAGGGTTCACCCAGTTAACAGTTTGAAAGAGAATGTGAGAAGCTGTATGGTCAGACTGACAAACTGACCACCACGTGGGCTATTCTGACGAGACTGTTAGGAGATTGGGACCAGTGAATGCTTGAGGGCATGCACACAAGGCAACTGGGCTCAGGACGTCCTCGATAGATCACCAGTAAAAAGGATTGTCTGATCGTCCAATGACCAGTTCCAACTGTCTCATTGTCCATCGTCCCAAGATAGGTGGTGCCATCGTTACAAGACTCTGCGTCTGTCTGAATAATTTCAGGATGCTTGACTGAAGGACATGTGATCTCCCGACACCCATTATGTGTACTGCCTTTTACACTCACCATCACCTCTATTTGCAGTGGTGTGAATGACAAATGTGGACTAATACAAAGTGGAATCGGGTTGTCTTCAGTGACAAATCCAGTATTAGCTTGGGTGCTGACGACAGCCAGGTTCGCGTCTGAAGACCTTGGGATGAGCGCCTCAATCCTAACTTTGCTCTAGAGCAGCACACTGCCCCCACTACTGATGTGATGGTCTGGGGTGGTCATTGCACACAACATTGCCATACTTCCATAGTCTATTTAGTTGCCAGATTCATTGCCAATAGAATATGTATAGAGCCATATGGGACACCAATTTTGACAAACGATAAGTTTGCACTAGAAGCTTTGTTACGGCGAATGAGGTGCAATATGCAGCAGGATATCATACGAAACCTGTAAGCCTCCATGCCCACCCTTATCACAACTTCTTTCCAAGCTAGAGGAGGCACAGCAGGGTAAGAGTTTCCTGTCAAGTGTTTATTTTTCCACAATAAATCATCCTATTGCTCTGATATTGTAATGACTTGCTTATCTCAATATTTGAATCATGCATACAAACTTTCATTTGATTCCAGCAACTCCTTCTAGGTGTTTGCTTTTGTTGGTAGTGAATATGAATATGTACATGATGTGTGTGTGTGTGTGTCTTGAATTACTTTGTTATAAAGCCTAATGAAGAGGCCATAGTAGTCTCTAAAGCTTTTTGTAAGTTGTTAAAAGGTGTCATATCTACAAGGTCATTTAATTTCTCTTAATGAGAGCAATAAATATTTTTATATTAAATGTCGTACAAAATGTATCTCTTTCTACCAACTTACCTTCTGGATGGTACAACCTGCTTAACTGCTGAGGCTGTGCAGTGCAAGCAGCCTGAAAATCTTTATATATGTTGCTACCTATAGGAATGGACCCTTTAAGCACTATCAGGATAGGAAAAGTGGGGGAAATCATGTAGGGATCACCTCTATTAATCAGAAAGAAAATTGATTGACGGGAAAGTATCATACTCTGGGGATTCATTATGATTTTAAGGACAGTTCATTCATGTCAATGGGCTCCTTGTGCATTTTCAGTTAGAAGCATTAAAGGGGTTTTAACAAAAATTAATTTCATTACCTATCGACAGCGTAGGTGATAAGTCTGATTGACGGTGGTGTCACTACAGTGACCCCCACCGATCACAAGAATGGGGCTCCCATGCCCCTCTTTTTGCCACTGTGGGGTCACTGCACCCACGCACAGTGATGTCAGATAGAATGGAGCAGGAGTTGCAGGGTAAGCTAAATAACTGATAATAAACCTCAGCTGTCTCTGGCAGTTTATTTGAAAATAAATAAAGCATTGTCAATCTAATCCTCACTGTGGGAATGCAGCAAGCCTGCAGTGGGCAGTAAGTGAGATGCAGAACCCTCATTTTTTTTAATCGGAGAGGGTCTCAGTGGTGAAACCTCCACTGATCAGAATTTTGCCATCAATCCTATGGATAGGTGAAAAAAGTGGTTTTGGATACAACCCCTTTAAAGTTAATTGGATAATCAATTAAAATTTGTGGGGGTCCTCTTGATGGACTCCAGGCTCTGTAGCATGGACATTGATCTAGAGAAATAAATATGTAAAAAAATAACACTAAATTCCATCAATTAGGAAACATTGCATAGCTGACACTGAGAGAAATGTAGGAGTTAGATGCGATCATGTAAAGGTTACTGCTGTCCTGCTGCTGGGTCTCCTGGAGACTGTCTCTTAATTTACATTTGGGAACTAGTTATTGGCAAATAATTAGCATCCTGTTTGATGGGAGATCAGTAATTACAGTAATTAATCTAATGTGTTTATCCTTTACCTGATAAAAAAGGCTTTAAATGGTTTTTTTAGGCAAGAAGACAGCAAAAGAAAGGCTGAAGGCAAATCCACAGTGCCGCCCTATCTCAGGAAGATATTCAGGGGTGAAGACTCATGTTCTCTTCTGTTAGGACTGAAGATGGAACTTTTGTGAAATTCACATTTATCTCTAGTCCTTCTGGCCCTTCACCAGCTGAGATCTTAAGAATTACCAAGTTTATTTTCCATAGTATTTACTAATTTATATTTCTGCCAGATTAAGATACAGTTACAAGCAATGACAGCAATTTAACTAGATTGTCTAAAGTAGTCTGTAATTCACTTATTGTCCCTTCAGAGGCTCAGGCCGCTGATCTGCCCCTCCTCCATATGTTACACCAGTTCTGATTGTTTAGTTTAGCTCCTGTGTATGGACACCAGAGCATCATGATGTTGGTGCACGTAGAGCTCGTTAAATCACCGATCTGTTATTTATTTGTACCTTCAATTTATTCTAATTGAATATGAAGATGTTCTTGTAAGTTTTTATTTTGAAGGAATCAAGATTTATTTTTGCATTTTTAACTATTTAATAGGACTCCTGATGGATGCCAATCTATTTTTCATGAAGATTCTGCGACTTTACAAAGTTCTTTCAAAATACTATCACCAACTGAAGTCTACATATTCATACCGACTGAATTTGCCCTAATAATTGACCAATTGTCAATTTATTATAAATTTTAGAAAATATGTTTTATGCATCCTAAAGCTAAAAGGTTTTTGCTATCAGGTTTTAATAAGAAATGTACATGTACGACATAATGCTTAAATGAAACCCAAAAAAGGAGGTAATTTACTATATGTCTTAAAAAAGGTCAAATAATCAGTTTCTCAAGACTTTGCAAAGACAGTTCATTATTATTTCTCATAGACAATAGAATTCTGTATTAGGAAACAAGAATTTGACTTTTCAGAAATTAGAATTTGATGATTATATCTAACTCTTTGTAGCATGAAACATATGTTAACATTTCTGTTTTAAAGGCAGAGACTCCATAATAAGTTGACTGAAGTTTGGTTAAATCATAGTTGTCTTAAAATTATAAGGACATCCTAAGAGTCACAGAGTTGGAAACATTTGGAAATTAGATAAGAACTTTTCAAATTGATAAGAACCATCGAAACATTAATTCAAGGCCTCAAATTGTCACCAGCAACAAACTTCCCAGAAGAAATCCCTAGAAAAAAAAACATTGCAAAAGAGTTGTTTTGAATGCTAACCTGCATAAACATAACTAAAGAGAATGCCATCTCTGGCAAAGGTAGCATGCATCAGTTTGCAATCCTCAAACTATAATTTTAATAGCGATGGTTAGAAAAGTTGTGGCACAGAACTGAATAAACTGGTATTGTTTTTTACCTCATGCTATGACCACTACCACTGTATACTAGACTACTATATCTTTGTAATAAGTCGACTGAAGCTTGATGTACATTTTATGAGGAGAGGGAAACTTTAATGAGGTTTGGGTTGGATTTGGTGAATGGAGAACTTTGATTTTTTTGAGTGTGACTGTAAAGACTTCGGCTCCTGGTGTTCTGGTTTCTGTGCAAAATTTGCACAGTTAAAATTAAAATTTATGGAAAATTTTTAACAAAAACACAAATTTGCGAGTTTTTTGCGAGTACAAACTCCTAAAAATATCTACTGTGATATATATATATATATCATGGATTACAGAAACCAGACCTTACTGACAGAACTGATCTTGGTTGGGTTTACGCAAAACTTTCAGGATTGTATTTTACTGTTTGTCTTATTCTTTATTATGTATATATTGACCGTCCTGGGGAACTGTTTTCTGATTTTCACCATCATCGTCAGTCCTCAGTTACACACTCCAATGTATTATTTCCTCTGTAATTTGTCTTTTATCGATTTGGGCTACACAACATGCAATGTACCAAAAGTTCTGCTGGATTTATTTTCTGTTACAAGGACAATTTCTGTCACCGGATGCTTGATCCAAATGAGCTTTGGTCTTTTTCTAGGTGTAGCTGAATGTATATTACTGGCTGTGATGGCCTATGATCGATATGTAGCTATATGCTTCCCCTTACATTACACTGTCATTATGAGTTGGAGAGTATGTAATTGCATCACTGTCATTATGTGGTCAGGAAGTTTTATTGGGACTCTTATACCAAATATCATAAAGCCTCTTGTGTTCTGTAGGAGAAACCAATTAAACCATGTTTCTTGTGAGATTTTAGCGGTACTCGAGCTGGCATGTGGCGACTTCACCACCACCAAAATGCACATGTTTTTTCAGAGTATTGTTGTTCTAATATCACCACTTCTATTCATTATTGTCTCTTATATTTGTATCATCATCTCTGTATTAAAGATCAGTTCAGTGGGCGGTAGATTTAAAGCCTTCTCCACCTGCACTTCCCACCTCACGGTGGTTATTATGTTTTATGGGACCGCAATAACCATGTACATGGGACAGGCGAGATTTTCTTCTTCCCTGAAATATATTTCTCTGGTTTATGGTATTGGAACTCCAGTACTAAATCCTTTCATCTACAGCCTGAGAAATAATGAAGTGAAAAGAGCTTTTAAGAAAATACTGGTCAAATATAATATAATATATATTGGCCATTAATTCTGTACCTGTGTCAGTAAAATACTCTTTTATAGAAAACGACAAAAGTATTATAAAGGTTATACCTTTATTTGCCCACCAGAAAAATTATAACTGAAAAAAATTATATTTGCAAGCTTTCGGGGCTCCGAGGGTTCTTCATCAGGCAAATGATGGACAAATGATGCACTGAGAGGAAAAGCCCAGGATTTACCTTCTGTTAATCAAGATAAGCAAGAGTCACAGACCTAACGTTTGTGTTTTAGATATAAGGGCGAGAGTAATAAGACTTTTGGATCCACTAAAATGTGATCCAGACCAGAGAAATGATTCCCCATGGGTTTTCCATGTCTCTGGACTGGATCATAGATTTATTGATTTATAAGTCCTAAAACTCAAAGTTTATCTTAAGAATGATAGAGACAGAAAGGTTTGGAAATTAAAACTAAGAACTTTTCACACATTACCACAAGTGCTTAGATGGATACCTGGCTTCTTGACTCATTATATGGCCACATCACACCAATCAACAAATCTATGATTTTCCTCCATTATAAAGCAAAATGCAATGACCACAGAACGTACCAAACAATTAAAAACAACATAAAACACCTGTGTAAAGAGGAGAGACATTTACACTGGTGTTTTATGTTGTTTTTAACTATTTGGTATGTTCTGTGATAAGTGCATTTTGCTTTATAATGGTGGAAAATATGATGCATAGTGAGCTTGACAAGGACTACTGCATGTAGTCGAAACCTCATCATATTTTTCGACTGAGTGAATAAAGACACATCCTTTTGGATGTCTTGTTTTCTTGCACCGTAACCTTCCTGTCCTGCCGTTCTATTTTCAACGTAAAACAAGTATAAGAAGACCAGTATTACCATTAATACCACCATAGAAGGCCCCAAAAATACCCCCACAGCATGACCTCTACCATTACCAACACATAATAGCTCAATAATTGTTTTTCTATTAACCCCTTAATGACAGCCTATTTTGAGCACAGAGACTGAACAATTTTGGGGGTATTTTCATCTCCTCTTTTTAAAATCCATAATGTCTTTATTTTTTCCATTTACATGGCCAGATGAGGACTTGTTTTTGCACAACAAGCTTTAGCTTTTAGGGTGCACGGCGCCAATAGTTAGCCATTGATAGTTCAGAGCGTCAGGATTTTATTGCCACCACAGCGATTCTTTTATTTCAACTTTTTTTCCTTAACCACAACCATTAGCAATAATATATATGTATATATATATATATATATATATATATATATATATATATATATATATATATATATATATATAATTTTTTTTAATTCTTTTTTCCACCTCAGCTGGATGTGTGAATGTATGTTCCTTTTGGTTTGGTTTTTCACCCCTTTAAAAAAAATAAATAAAAAAATATATATATATATATATATATATATATATATATTTTTTTTTTTCCTCTATGGTTTATTTAAATTCATTTCCCACTACAGAGCCTATTAGCAATTGTGAACTCATGTACACGGTTTTCCCTTTTTTTTTGTCTGTTTGATTAAAACTCACTGTTTGGCCCTATTGTTCCGGCGCATTGTTTGTGTTATCTCAACCCAACAAAATGTGTCATTCAGTTTGTGTCTTTAGTAGAGATGAGCGAGCACCAAAATGCTCGGGTGCTCGTTACTCGGGACGAAATTATCGCGATGCTCGAGGGTTCGTTTCGAGTAACGAACCCCATTGAAGTCAATGGGCGACCCGAGCATTTTTGTATATCGCCGATGCTCGCTAAGGTTTTCATTTGTGAAAATCTAGGCAATTAAAGAAAGTGATGGGAATGACACAGCAACGGATAGGGCAGGCGAGGGGCTACATGTTGGGCTGCATCTCAAGTTCCCAGGTCCCACTATTAAGCCACAATAGCGGCAAGAATGGGCTCCCCCCTAACAATTTTTACTTCTGAAAAGCCCTCATTAGCAATGCATACCTTAGCTAAGCACCACACTACCTCCAACAAAGCACAATCACTGCCTGCATGACACTCTGCTGCCACTTCTCCTGGGTTACATGCTGACCAACCCCCCCCCCCCCCCCCCCCGCACGACCCAGTGTCCACAGCGCACACCAAACTGTCCCTGCCCAGCCTTCAGGTGCCCTCATGCCACGCCACACTCATGTCTATTTATAAGTGCGTCTGCCATGAGGAGGAGCCGCAGGCACACACTGCAGAGGGTTGGCACGGCTAGGCAGCGACCCTCTTTAAAAGGGGCGGGGCGATAGCCCACAATGCTGTACAGAAGCAATGAGAAATCCAATCCTGTGCCACCTCCATCTGGAGCTGCACACGTGGGCATAGCAATGGGGAACCTATGTGCCACACACTATTCATTCTGTCAAGTTGTCTGCATGCCCCAGTCAGACCGCGGTTTTTTATAAATAGTCACAGCCAGGTACAACTCTGTAATGGGAATTCCGTGTGCACCCACAGCATGGGTGGCTCCCTGGAACCCACCGGCGGTACATAAATATATCCCATTGCTTTGCCCATCACAGCTGAGGTAATGTCGTGCTTAATGCAGGTGGGCTTCGGCCCACACTGCATGCCCCAGTCAGACTGGGGTTCTTTAGAAGTGGACACATGCAGTTACAACTCCGTGTGGACCGACAGCATGGGTGGGTGCCAGGAAGCCACCGGCAGTACATAAATATATCCCATTGCAGTGCCCAACACAGCTGATGTAACGTCAGCTGTAATGCAGGTGGGCTAAAAATTAATTTGATTACACTGTAGGCGAGGGCCCCCAAAAATTGGTGTACCAACAGTACTAATGTACCTCAGAAAAATTGCCCATGCCCAACCAAGAGGGCAGGTGAAACCCATTAATCGCTTTGGTTAATGTGGCTTAATTTGTAACTAGGCCTGGAGGCAGCCCAGTTAAAATAAAAATTGGTTCAGGTGAAAGTTTCAACGCTTTAATGAGCATTGAAATGTCTAAAAATTGTTTACAAAAATTATATGACTGAGCCTTGTGGGCCTAAGAAAAATTGCCCGTTAGGCGTGATTACGTCAGGTTTCAGGAGGGGGAGGAGGAGGATGAATATTATACACAGATTGATGAAGCTAAAAGGTCCACGTTTTTCATGGTGATAGAGAACGATGCTTCCATCCGCGGGTGCAGCCTACGTATTGTTTAGGTATCGCTGCTGTCCGCTGGTGGAGAAGAGAAGTCTGGGGAAATCCAGGCTTTGTTCATCTTGATGAGTGTAAGCCTGTCGGCACTGTCGGTTGACAGGCGGGTACGCTTATCTGTGATGATTCCCCCAGCCGCACTAAACAACCTCTCTGACAAGACGCTAGCCGGAGGACAAGAAAGCACCTCCAGGGCATACAGCGCGAGTTCAGGCCACGTGTCCAGCTTCAACACCCAGTAGTTGTAGGGGGCAGAGGCGTCACGGAGGACGGTCGTGCGATCGGCTACGTACTCCCTCACCATCCTTTTACAGTGCTCCCGCCGACTCAGCCTTGACTGGGGAGCGGTGACACAGTCTTGCTGGGGAGCCATAAAGATGTCAAAGGCCTTAGAGAGTGTTTCCCTGCCTGTGCTGTACATGCTGCCTGATCTCTGCGCCTCCCCTGCTACCTGGCCCTCGGAACTGCGCCTTCGGCCACTAACGCTGTCGGATGGGAATTTTAGCATCTGTTTGTCCGCCAGGGTCCTGTGGTATAGCATCACTCTCGAACCCCTTTCCTCTTTGGGTATGAGAGTGGAAAGGTTCTCCTTATACCGTGGGTGGAGCAGTGTGTACACCCAGTAATCCGTAGTGGCCAGAATGCGTGTAACGCGAGGGTCACGAGAAAGGCATCCTAACATGAAGTCAGCCATGTGTGCCAGGGTACCTGTACGCAACACATGGCTGTCCTCACTAGGAAGATCACTTTCAGGATCCTCCTCCTCCTCCTCCTCCTCAGGCCATACACGCTGAAAGGATGACAGGCAAGCTGCATGTGTACCCTCAACAGTGGGCCAAGCTGTCTCTTCCCCCTCCTCCTCATGCTCCTCCTCCTCCTCCTCCTGAACGCGCTGAGATATAGACAGGAGGGTGCTCTGACTATCCAGCGACATACTGTCTTCCCCCGGCTCTGTTTCCGAGCGCAAAGCGTCTGCCTTTATGCTTTGCAGGGAACTTCTCAAGAGGCATAGCAGAGGAATAGTGACGCTAATGATTGCAGCATCGCCGCTCACCATCTGGGTAGCCTCCTCAAAGTTTCCAAGGACCTGGCAGATGTCTTCCAACCAGGCCCACTCTTCTGTAAAGAATTGACGAGGCTGACTCCCACTGCGCCGCCCATGTTGGAGTTGGTATTCCACTATAGCTCTACGCTGCTCATAGAGCCTGGCCAACATGTGGAGCGTAGAGTTCCACCGTGTGGGCACGTCGCACAGCAGTCGGTGCACTGTCAGATGAAACCGATGTTGCAGGGTGCGCAGGGTGGCAGCGTCCGTGTGGGACTTGCGGAGATGTGCGCTGAGCCGGCGCACCTTTCCGAGCAGGTCTGACAAGCGTGGGTAGCTTTTCAAAAAGCGCTGAACCACCAAATTAAAGACGTGGGCCAGGCATGGCACGTGCGTGAGGCTGCCGAGCTGCAGAGCCGCCACCAGGTTACGGCCGTTGTCACACACGACCATGCCCGGTTGGAGGCTCAGCGGCGCAAGCCAGCGGTCGGTCTGCTCTGTCAGACCCTGCAGCAGTTCGTGGGCCGTGTGCCTTTTATCTCCTAAGCTGAGTAGTTTCAGCATGGCCTGCTGACGCTTGCCCACCGCTGTGCTGCCACGCCGCATGACACCAACTGCTGCCGACGTGCTGCTGCTGACACATCTTGATTGCGAGACAGAGGTTGCGGAGGAGGAGGAGGGTGGTTTAGTGGAGGAAGCATACACCGCCGCAGATACCACCACCGAGCTGGGGCCTGCAATTCTGGGGGTGGGTAGGACGTGAGCCGTCCCAGGCTCTGACTCTGTCCCAGCCTCCACTAAATTCACCCAATGTGCCGTCAGGGAGATATAGTGGCCTTGCCCGCCTGTGCTTGTCCACGTGTCCGTTGTTAAGTGGACCTTGGCAGTAGCCGCGTTGGTGAGGGCGTGTACAATGTTGCGGGAGACGTGGTCGTGCAGGGCTGGAACAGCACATCGGGAAATGTAGTGGCAACTGGGAACTGAGTAGCGCGGGGCCGCCGCCGCCATCATACTTTTGAAAGACTCCGTTTCCACAACCCCTATACGGCAGCATCTCCAGGCTGATCAATTTGGCTATGTGCACGTTTAACGCTTGAGCGTGCGGGTGCGTGGCGGCGTACTTGCGCTTGCGCTCCAACACTTGAGCTAGCGACGGCTGGACGGTGCGCTGACAGACATTGGTGGATGGGGCCGAGGACAGCGGAGGTGAGGGTGTGGGTTCAGGCCAGGAGACGGTAGTGCCTGTGTCCTGAGAGGGGGGTTGGATCTCAGTGGCAGGTTGGGGCACAGGGGGAGAGGCAGCGGTGCAAACCGGAGGCGGTGAACGGCCTTCGTCCCACCTTGTGGGGTGCTTGGCCATCATATGTCTGCGCATGCTGGTGGTGGTGAGGCTGGTGGTGGTGGCTCCCCGGCTAATCTTGGCGCGACAAAGGTTGCACACCACTGTTCGTCGGTCGTCTGCACTCTCAGTGAAAAACTGCCAGACCTTTGAGCACCTCGGCCTCTGCAGGGTGGCATGGCGCGAGGGGGCGCTTTGGGAAACAGTTGGTGGATTCTTCGCTCTGGCCCTGCCTCTACCCCTGGACACCGCACTGCCTCTTGCAACCTGCCCTGCTGCTGCCCTTGCCTCCCCCTCTGAAGACCTGTCCTCAGTAGGCGTAGCAAACCAGGTGGGGTCAGTTACCTCATTGTCCTGCTGCTCTTCCTCCGAATCCTCTGTGCGCTCCTCCCTCGGACTTACTGCCCTTACTACTACCTCACTGATAAACAACTGTGTCTCATCGTCATCGGCCTCCTCACCCACTGAAAGGTCTTGAGACAGTTGCCGGAAGTCCTCAGCCTCATCCCACGGACCCCGGGAACTTTCCAAAGGTTGGACATCGGTCACGATAAACTCCTCTGGTGGGAGAGGAACCATTGCTGCCCAATCTGAGCAGGGGCCCGAGAACAGTTCCTGGGAGTCTGCCCGCTCCTCAGAATGTGTCATTTTCATGGAGTGAGGAGGCTCGGAGGAAGGAGGAGCAGCAGCCAGAGGATTCAGAGTTGCAGCAGTGGACAGCACAGAACTCTGGGTGGACGATAGATTGCTGGATGCACTTTCTGCCATCCACGACAGGACCTGCTCACACTGCTCATTTTCTAATAAAGGTCTACCGCGTGGACCCATTAATTGTGAGATGAATGTGGGGATGCCTGAAACGTGCTTCTCTCCTAATCCCGCAGCAGTCTGCTGCGATACACCTCGATCAGGAGCTCGGCCTGTGCCCACACCCTGACTTGGGCCTCCGCGTCCTCGCCCGCGTCCACGTCCTCTAGGCCTACCCCTACCCCTCAGCATGCTGTATTACCAGTAATGCAGAAACAGAACGCTGTAATTAAATCTGCCGCTTATTGGCCTGTGGTTGGAGGCTGACTTCGCTTATGGAACGCCAGGAAATAATTTTGCGCAAGCCTGCTGTAACACTTAGCTGGCTGCGTATGAATTAGGAGGACTACTACACCCAGCACAGACCCAGAACACTGAGGACAGTCACAGGCAGCCCAAATAGATTTTTTTCCCCAAATGTTTTTGCAAAGGCCCACTGCCTATATTCAATAAATATATCTCTTCTCTCTCTGCGTCACCGCTACTGGCCCTGGAGTATGTAAAATAACTGCAGACTGTTGCACTGTGGACTGGAATACAGCTGTGATTTAACAGCCAACACAGAGCCAGGAAATAATTTTGCGCAAGCCTGCTGTAACACTTAGCTGGTTGCGTATGAATTAGGAGGACTACTACACCCAGCACAGACCCAGAACACTGAGGACAGTCACAGGCAGCCCAAATAGATTTTTTTCCCCAAATGTTTTTGGAAAGGCCCACTGCCTATATTCAATAAATATATGTCTTCTGTCCCTGCCTCACCGCTACTGGCCCTGGAGTATGTAAAATAACTGCAGACTGTTGCACTGTGGACTGCAATACAGCGGTGATTTAACAGCCAACACAGAGCCAGGAAATAATTTTGCGCAAGCCTGCTGTAACACTTAGCTGGCTGCGTATGAATTAGGAGGACTACTACACCCAGCACAGACCCAGAACACTGAGGACAGTCACAGGCAGCCCAAATAGATTTTTTTTCCCCAAATGTTTTTGCAAAGGCCCACTGCCTATATTCAATAAATATGTCTTCTGTCCCTGCCTCACAATATATGTGTTCTGTCCCTGCCTCACAATATAGGTCTTCTGTCCCTGCCTAACCACCACTTCTGGCCCTGGAGTATTACTGCAGGGCGCAATGCTCTGCACGGCCGATATACCAAAAAAAAAAAAAGTGCAACACTGCAAAAAGCAGCCTCCACAGTACTGCACACGGTTAGCTGTGGCCCTAAGAAGAACCGTTGGGGTTCTTGAAGCCTAAAATACTCCTAACGCTCTCCCTATAGCAACTCCACCAAGACAGCACTTTCCCTAAAGTATGTCAGAACGCATCTGTGGCGAGCCACGGGAGGGGCCGATTTTTATACTCGGGTGACACCTGATCTCGCCAGCCACTCACTGCAGGGGGGTGGTATAGGGCTTGAACGTCGCAGGGGGAAGTTGTAATGCCTTCCCTGTCTTTCTATTGGCCAGAAAAGCACGCTAACGTCTCAGAGATGAAAGTGAAAGTAACTCGAACATCGCGTGGTACTCGTCACGAGTAACGAGCATCTTGAACACGCTAATACTCGAACGAGTATCAAGCTCGGACGAGTACGTTCGCTCATCTCTAGACTTTAGCTAACATTATAGCACTAACCCCTTTAGTTCAAGTCAATAATGCATCCCCATCCACATATTTTCTGCCTTTCTTGCCCCCTTTTTTTTTAACTTTGTTTCTTCACAATGCAACATTGGCCATCCTGCTACTTGCGTAAAGCAGATTAGGATGGGACTAGGTCCTTTTTTGGCCTTCCATCGTTTGCATTGAAAACCACACAAAACACATTTTTTTTATGGCCAACAACGGTTCTATTTGTACCTTTTATGCAATTATTTTTTGCTTATCTTAAAGCCTTGCCTCAACCAGTTGTTATTGCATCGTTACTACAGCTGTGTGTCTAAACCTGCTGTAGTGCAGAGTAATAGTTTGCTTGCCAATCGCAAACACAGCCATCTTTCTGCCTTCATTGGCCATATATTTAATAAGGAAAATAAAATTTTAATTTTCTTGTGCAAACTAGAAAGAAAAGCACAACTTAAAAAAAAAAACAAAAAAAAACATGTTTATCACTTTCCCCGGCAGCTCTGGGTTGTTGGAGGCTTGGATGCGCCTCGGGGATGACCCCTTTTTTTGTGGCCGACCACGTGCCCTTCGACTAGGAGGGTTGCCCTGCCCAACACCTCCTGGGACTGCCCTTCTCCAGGATCATTTTCTCCTGCCTCAACTGTGCATTCCTGGAGTGGAACTGGGGGTGGTGGAGGCTGCAGAGATGCCTTATCAGCCTCTCTTCCTTCAGGGGTGCCTTCTAAATCGGCCACAATGTTGGGCCCAACAAAAGCAGGTTTTGCCTCATAGTACCTGCCTTTCCTTGGCTGCCTGCTTTCACTGGGCTCTTTGGGGGGGGCCTGACAGGACCACAATCCCTGAAGGGCCAGGAACCGGGGAGGGCCAGGGGGTTGGCACAGGAGGTGGAGGGAGAGCAGAGTCCTCTGTTGGAGGTGCTGTCCCAGTGGGTGGCTCTTGAGAGCAGAGTGTGTGCGTATCACTCTCCTGACCTACAGGCCTTGGGGAGGCATATTCGGAGGGACTTGCCAAAATGGGTGGTGGGGTATACGCATCCTCCTCCGAATCATCTTCATATAGGTCAGAAGAAAAATCTGTCCTTTGATCCATTGCATTGTGGAGCCAGCGTTCTTAGGCCCGCCTCTGGCGGTGCCTTCCCCTCCCATTGAGGCACCACAGGTCCAGCATCCAGAACACTTCATGTGCTGGTTCTGGCTGCAGGGTTGCCTCAAGAAGGGCCTCAAGGGCTCTTCTCACTATCCCCTGCAGCATTGGTGGGACCTATCGACAGCGAGGGGCTAGCCCCCGGCAGAACTGGTCCGCCCAATCCTCATCCGCCTGAAGTCCCAGGTACTAAAACACTCCTATCTCTACCTGAATCCTGGATGAAGGAGGATTGGCCGGACCTGCCGGGGAAGCCTGAGGGGCCTGTCCAACACAGGACTCTGCTCTTTCCGCCCAGCATCCTGTGCTCCCCCAGATCAGGACTTCAATTCCTGCCTGGAGTGTGGTTGCTGTTGCTCCTCCTCCGGAGGCTGCTCCCGCATCTCCTGAAGATTACTGGAACGTCTGGTTACAGAGATTGTCAATGTCAAACATTTGTTTCCAATCGACATTCTGTGCTAAACAATAAAACAATATGCAGTATTAATTGAGGGCAAGGATCATTGTACATGGATAATGATAATGGTAGAAAGGTAGGTTTTTGCCTGGCCTATTAACCCCTTCCCGCTCCATGACGTACCGGTACGTCATGGAGCTGCGGAGTATGTATGAAGAGAGGTTGCGTGGCAACCTCTCTTCATACAGTGCATACGTCAGCTGTTTATAACAGCTGACAGCCACGGGCAATAGCCGCTATCGGCTGTTCGGCCGATCGCGGTTATTAACCATTTAAATGCCACTGTCAATTCTGTCCTGCACGCCCCGCGCCCCCGTGGTGAGACATAATGAAAGGCTCCAGGGCTGCCTTACCAGACTGCCTATCAAGCCCTCCCCGTGGGGCGGCTTGATAGACTGCCTGTTAAATTGCAATATGACCTAATGCTATAGTATTACGTCATACTGCAAGAGCGATCAAAGCATCGCATGTTAAAGTCCCCCATCGCATGTTATAAAAGTTTAAATCACCCCCCCTTTTGACATATATGTTATTAAAAAATCTAAATCATAAAATAAAAATATGTATTTGATATCACCGCGTCCGTAAAAGTCCGATCTATCAAAGTAGTGCATTATTTTTCCCGCACGGTGAACGTCATCCGAAAAAAAAATAAAGAACGCCAGAAATGCACTTTTTTAGTTACCCTGTCTTTCAGAAAAAAAAGCAATAAAAAGCGATCAAAAAGTCGTATGTATTCCAAATTGATACTATCAGAAACTATAGGACATCAAGTAAAAAATGAGCCCTCGCACAACTACGTCGACAGAAAAATAAAAAAGTTATTGCGCGCACAATATGACCGCAGAAAATAATTGAAAAAAATTAAATGTATTTGAAAAAAAAAGGGTAGTATAGTAAAAAAAAACTATACAAGTTTGGTATCGTAGTAATCGTACCGACCCATAGAATAAAGTTATTTTTTTTTTAAGTTTTTCCGTACATTATATGGTACTTTAAATAGCACCATTGATAAATACAACTCTTCTCGCAAAAAACAAGCCCTTATACAGCGACGTCGATGGATAAATAAAGGAGTTACGATTTTTTTGAAGGGGGGAGGAAAAAAAAAAAGGGGCCGCATCATTAAGGGGTTAAACTAAACACCCTTCATGTGCATGGCAGTTTGGCAATTGGTTAGTCATGCATAATGATCCTCTCAAGTGAAAGGTCAGAGCAGATATATATCCTTTAGTCAATTAATGTAAAAGTGCCAAATCCTATTGCCTCTTACAGCTCCTAGAGTGTGTTTACATATAAGCTCTAGCCAATTAGCCTAAATATGCTGTTTGTCTACATTGCTAAGCACACTATAGTAAACTCAACTGATTTGTCTCTGGAGCATGTGGGAATCCTTAAACATGCAAGAGAGTACAATAGTGGGATGCAACATGCACACAAAAGACTGTGTATTAGTGCTTTTGCCCATTTTTTTCTAAGTTACACATCTCCATTTTTATAGAGGGAGCAGTGCCAATTTGAGACACACTTGCAAGAAGTGACACTTCCACACAGTATTGAGACACATCTTTCCATGTGCCTCCACTGTTTGTAACTAGAGATGAGCAAGCCTACTCGACCACGCCCCTTTTCCGCCCGAGTACCGTGATTTTCGAGTACTTCCGTACTTGGGCGAAAAGATTCGGGGGGCGCCGTGGGCGAGTGGGGGGTTGCAGCGGGGAGTGGGGGGGAGAGGGAGAGAGGGCTCCCCCCTGTTCCCCGCTGCTACCCCCCGCGCCGCCACGCCTCCCCCCGCCCCCCGGCGCCCCCCGAATCTTTTCACCCGAGTACTGAAGTAATCAAAAATCGCGGTGCTCGATCGAGTAATTACTCGAAACGAGTACGTTCGCTCATCTCTATTTGTAACGTTTCTTTTAAATATATGTTAAACATATCTGTCTATGATATCTTCACAAAGTAAAGCATATACTTACGTATTTAACTCAAGGACTGGTCTTAGAAAGCCCAGCACATGGCCAAATTTGTAGCGCACTGGGTCGCCAGCTGACGTCCCAGCATTTATTTGTTGGCGCAGCACCCTGGTGAATTGGTCTCTTATGGAGCACCATGATGTCTGCAGTGCTTTCCCTAGAGGGGTGAATATTTGGGCCACAGAAGACCCAAGAAAGCAATTAATGCAGAGAAAAATAACATATAATGGTACAGAGCACCACCATAAAACGCCAAGATAAATGTCAGCCGCACCTCCCCCTACACTCCGAGGTTTATATAGGGGCGGGCGATATGTCGGAGGTGTGCGCATAATTATTTGGCATTGAGAAACACAATCGCCCGTCCGCACCTGTTGGCAGTGTTAGTCCAAATAGGAGATTTACATAATTAGAAGTTTACACTCAACTTCATTCCCAAAAGCAGAATATATAGCCCAACGTGTCTAATTGCAGAATGTGTCCAGATACGTTTGTTTACGGCCCTTGATGAGCTACCCCAAAAATAAAAATATCACAATAGCTTACACCATAATTCGTGAAACACTGTAGACCCGATAATGATGCACAAGGCTTTCTCTTATAAAAAATTACACAGTAGTGCACACATTACACTGCTTAGCCGACAAAGGGCAGAACCATGTTCTGAGAGCATAGAACAATGCGAATACGTATTAGGGATCACATAGGCGTTTTGACTTAGGAATATTGGGGTAACTTGGGCGTTGATAATAATCTATATTGTAAAACGCGCTTGGAAGGTGCAGTTTACTAACATAACGATCTCCATAATTGTTGCCCTTTAAAATGGGTTTAGGATAGGCAATGCAACTTCGTGATATACATGCAGAACGTGACTTTCAAGTTCGAACAAATTGTCTCATATGCCTTTCTATGTTGAGGGGCACGGTTATTGCAATGCTTTCCTGCAAAGATGTGCACACTGAACTGTTGTCTGCAGATATGTACACTTCATTTCCCAGTTTATCATTGTGGTTTAACAGTGCGTGAGAGAACACAAAATAATTTTTCACAATAGTCCTATATAGTGCTTAAACGTTAGTTATTGGCGCAGATAACATGATAACAGCGCATTAGCATATCTTTAGGGCTAAAGATGAGCGAACACCAAAATGTTCGGGTTCGCATTATTCGAAACGAACTTCCCGCGATGTTCGGGTGTTCGTTTCGAATAACGAACCCCATTGAAGTCAATGGGCGACCGGAACATTTTTGTATTTCGCCGATGCTCGCTAAGGTTTTCATGTGTGAAAATCTTGGCAATTCAAGAAAATGATGGGAACGACACAGCAACGGATAGGGCAGGCGAGGGGCTACATGTTGGGCTGCATCTCAAGTTCACAGGTCCCACTATTAAGCCACAATAGCGGCAAGAGTGAGACCCCCCCCGCACTGTCAGCATAACGATCGTTCTCCTCTGCCACAGCTGTAACAGCTGTGGCAGAGAAGAACGATGTTAGCCCATTGAATTCAATGGAGCCGTCAATACAGCCGACTCCACTGAATGCAATGGGCTGCCGGCGATCGCGGGATGAATTGTCGGAAAGGGCTTAAATATATAAGCCCTTCCCTGCAATTCATCCAGAAATGTGTAAAAATAAAAAATATATATATACTCACCTGGTGCCGGCAGACGGAGTTCAGCGCGGCAGGCTGCAGTTCTCCTGAACTGCTCTGAACAGCTGTGAGTAGTATTCAGCAGCCGGGGATTTAAAATCCCCGCCTGCTGAATAAGATGCCTCTGATTGGTCATAGCCTGACCAATCAGAGGCCAGCCCTCACTCACACCCATTCATGAATTCATGAATGGGTGAGTGAGGGCTGCCTCTGATTGGCTCAGGGGCAGGAGAGCCAATATATTTTAGCCCTTTCCGACAATTCATCCCGCGATCGCCGGCAGCCCATTGCATTCAGTGGAGTCGGCTGTATTGCCGGTTCCATTGAATTCAATGGGCAAACATCGTTCTTCTCTGTCACAGCTGTTACAGCTGTGGCAGAGAAGAAGGATTTGTCTTCTATATGTTCTCAATGGGGTTGGCGCTGCTGCCGCCGGCCCCATTGAGCGCATATAGAAAAGATTTCTCAGGGAAGAAAGTTAAAGTAACCCGAACATCCGAACATCGTGTGGTGTTCGTTACGAATAACGAACATCCCGAACACCCTAATATTCGCCCGAGCATCAAGCTCGGACGAGTACGTTCGCTCATCTCTATTTAGGGCCTTGGAAGCTGCACATGAGTCAGACACAGGTGTGATGTTCTTGCCTGTGATGGGCGCATTGGACAAGGCTACTTGCTGTTTCTGTTTAACTTCTATCCATTGTGGGTGTTCTGCATTCTTGCTCTGGTTATACCGGTATCTCAGAGCTATTTACTGCCTTTGGAGATATGTCGTCTGCCGATGATGTTCTTTTTGGCTTGTTTCTCTTGCTTGCTACTGATGACTTGCCTGATACTTTGGAAGATGTGCCTAGTGGCCTTCCTAGTGGTGAGCCTACTTATAGCAATAGTGGTGGGCCGCTCAGGAGGAGTCAGAGGACTAGGAGGTCCTGGGTGCATCTAATCCTGGCTTAGCAGGGCAGTCTGGGGCAGTTTCACACACTTTACACTGAATTGAGGCGATACCCTGAAACAATGGTCTCTTTCTGTCGCTTGACCATGCCCATGTTTGATGAGCTTCCTGAGCTGGTGCGTGATGCTATAACACACAGAGATACCAACACGCGGGAGAGTGTCTGTGCTGAACAAAGACTTCTGTTAACTCTGCGGTAGGTTTATGTCCTGAATTGACCATACTGTATATTTGTGTATGTAATTGTAGCCTTATAATCGTGAAAAGTTTTTTAAACAACCATTTTTAATGATGTTGCGCTGCATGTTCCAGGGATCATGTTAGCGCAGTTGGCAATAAGGCTGTTTGGGTGCTTCAATTTCTTTACGCACCTAGGTAGTTTGCCCTTTTGTGATTTTAAACAAATTTTTAAGGCGTTTCAGCGCCCGCTTTGTCCCAGGTGGCCTTTGACTTAGTGGTGGTTTGTGCTATGAAATATAGCGCTCATACAGCCTTTGGCCATGGATGTGGTAATTACAGCAAAATGCTTTCATGTCTACCAGAGAGGTGGATGCACCAAGCCAGAGGCTCACGTTTGTTTATTAAGACACACTCATTAGCTGTTTGGCTGTGGGCCAATGCTGTGCAGCTTTTTCAGTGACACATCTAAACCCTTTTTTTTTTGGGTTGGTTTAACATACAACATGTTTGCCTTACATGATGCAGATACCTAGTCCTCTCACACACAAACACACACACATATTATTATTATTTTTTTTTTCCTACGGTGCATTTTCTCTCTTCTCTCTTAGATTCCTGGCCACTGGGAATTCGTATGCTACCTTGCATCCGGGCTTTTTGGTTGGCAAATCCACCATCAGTGGACTTTTCCAAGCTACTTGCAACATCATCTGGCAGCGTCTGGTGCCTTTAGTAATGGCCCCGCCCTCAACGCAAGGTTGGCTTGACATTGCAGAAGGGTTTATGGCTGCAGCCAACTTTCCTAATTGTTTTGGTGCTATGGATGGCGTGTTGTGCGGCTTTGGTGAAAGACTCTGGGTTAACAATAGTGTTTTTGTCTGCGTTTCAGGGCTCCCACCCACTGGCGATATTTTCTTTCTTGCGCTGCGAGAGCACGAAAAAACTCTCGCAGCGCAAGAAAGAGGCCGGTATAGAACCGGCATATCGCAAGTGCTTTCAATGGGGCCAGCAACAGCAGCACTAACCCCATTGAAAGCGATCCCATTGAAAGCAATGAAATAGAATGCTGGGGACTTTTGCCACAGCTGTGACAGCTGTGACAGCTGTGGCAGAAGTCCCCGGCATTCTCCATCTCTTTTCAATGGGGCTAGCGCTGCTGCCGCTGGCCCCATTGATAATACTGGCACATGTCGGCGTGATGCCGATATCCTGGCGTCATGCCGATTTTTTTTTTCGCACTGCGATGCAAGACTTTAACTTTAGAATCGCATCGCAGTGGAGAAAATATCGCCAGCATTTGAAAGAGTACAAAGGGCCTATGGTGTCCTCACATTTCCCTTCTTACATGTTTGCGCAGCTAACATATGGGCATGCCATGCACCAAAGTGAATGCACGCATTGTCTTCAATAGAGGCGCGGATGTGGGCGGCAGCTGGATTGAAGAGAATGCTCTTGCGCAAACCCATATTCGTATTGGTGGGACCGTGTTTTATTGAAATACAAATTACAGTGTGGCAGCAGCACAATTGTCTAGGGCTGCTGTCATGACTTTAAACTGTTAAATATACTTTTGCCCAGCACAGGAATTAGGAATTAATAGCCTGCATCTGTAACATCCGTGCCTGGTGCAGCTGTTCCTTAGTCCTTTCCTGCGGTGTCGACAAGAACATATGCAACATGTGGAAGTTATGTTCTTCATCCCCGCAGGGTACACAGGATTGGCGCACATAGTGTAAGTTATTGCTAGAACCAAACAGTTTTCTACATTGTACCAAACATTCAAGAGCTTTCACGTAAAGATCTTTCATGCAATTTACTTTGGCGGTGCTGGCACACCATTGCCTTCAATGGTGCCTTTTCCTGCCTCCGCAACGCAATTGCATGCAAAGCGGAGCTAAGCACACACATGCAATGGCGGGTGTGAAGCCAATAGACATGTAGGAAAGGCATTACCACTTCCTCCTGTGACGTGCCAGCTCTATCCCACGCCCCTGCAGTGAGTGGCTGGCGAGATCAAGTGACCACTGAGTATTTAAAGCGGTCCCGCCCGCGGCTCGCCTCAGACGCACACTGGGAGAGATTAGGGAAAGTGCTGCTGAGATAGGGAAAGTGTTAGTGTAGGATCCTGTCTTCCAGAACCCCAACTGTCCTTCTTAGGGCCACATTTGACCATGTGCATTACTGTTGTGGCTGGCTGGGAGCAGTTTTGCACATTTTTTTTTTCATCTGCAGGCCATTACAGCTATAGTGTTCTCAGTCTGCAGTCTATTATACAGAGTAGAGGGAAAGTGCTGCTGAGATAGGGAAAGTGTTAGAGTAGGATCCTGTCTACAAGAACCCCAACGGTCCTTCTTAGGGCTACATTTGACCGTGTATTTTACTGGGTGGCTGCTGGGAATTGTAGTGCTTCCTTTATAGTATTACGCAGCTAGGGGTAGAGGCAGGGCCAGAGCGAAGAATCCCCCAACTGTTTCCCAAAGCACACCCTCGTGCTAAGCCTCCGTGCAGAGGGCTAGGTGTCAAAGGTGTGGATGTTTTTCAGTGAGAGCGCGGACGACCGACGAACAGTGGTGTGCAACCTGTGTCACATCAAGATCGATCAGCCGGGGAGCCACGACTACCAGCCTCACCACCACCAGCATGCGCAGGCATATGATGGCCAAGCATCCCACAAGGTGGGACAAAGGCCGTTCACAGCCTCCGGGACACACCACTGCCTCTTTCCTGCTGCCCCAACCTGCCACACAGATCCAACCCCCTTCTCAGGACACAGGCACGAGCGCCTCCCGGCCTGCACCCACACCCTCACCTCCATTGCCCTCGACCCCATCCAGCAATGTCTCTCAGCGCAGCGTTCAGCTGTCACTGGCACAAGCGTTGGAGCAAAAGCACAAATACGCCGCCATGCACCCGCACGCACAAGCTTTAAACGTGCACATTGCCAAATTAATCAGCCTGGAGATGCTGCCGTACAGGCTTGTGGAAACTGAGGCTTTCAAAAACATGATGGCGGCGGTGGTCCCGCACTACTCGATCCCCAGTCACCACTTTTTTTCTCGGTGTGCCATCCCAGACCTACACCAGCACGTCTCCCGCAACATAAATCATGCCCTTACCAATGTGGTTACTGCGAAGGTCCACTTAACCATGGACACGTGGACAAGCACTGGCGGGCAGGGCCACTATATCTCCCTGACGGCACATTGGGTGAATTTGGTGGAGGCTGAGACCGAGTCAGAGCCTGGGACCGCTCACGTCCTACCCACACCCACCTCGGTGCTGGTATCTGTGGCTGTTTATGCCACCTCCTCTAAACCCTCCCCCTTCTCCTATGCAACCTCTACCTCTCAATTAAGAAGTGTGAGCAGCACGTCACCAGCAATTGGTGTGGCGCGGCAGCACAGCAGTGGGCAAGCGTCAGCAGGCCGTGCTTAAACTACTCAGCTTAGGTGACAAAAGGCACACGGCCCCCGAACTGTTGCAGGGTCTGACAGAGCAGACCGACCTCTGGCTTTCGCCACTGAGCCTCCAACCGGGAATGGTCGTGTGTGACAACAGCCGTAACCTGGTGGTGGCTCTGCAGCTCGGCAGCCTCACACACGTGCCATGCCTGGCCCACGTCTTCAATCTGGTGATTCAGCGGTTTCTAAAAAACTACCCTCACTTGTCTGACCTGCTCGGCAAGGTGCGCCACGTCTGTGCACATTTCCGCAAGTCCACCACGGACGCTGCCACCCTGAGGACGCTGCAACATCAGTTTAATCTGCCAGAGCCCCGACTGCTGTGCGACGTGCCCACACGGTGGAATTCTACACTGCACATGTTGACTCTATGAGCAGCAAAGAGCAATAGTGGAATTCCAACTCCAACATGGGTAGCAGAGTGGTAGTCAGCCTCCCCAATTCTTTACCGAGGAGTGGGCCTGGATGGCAGACATCTGCCAGGTCCTCAGAAACTTTGAGGAGTCTACCCAGATGGTGAGCGGCGATGCTGCAATCATTAGCGTTACCATCCCGCTGCTATGCCTGCTGAGAGGTTCGCTGCAAAGCACAAAGGCCGAAGCTTTGTGGTTGGAGACGGTGGATGACAGTATGTCGCTTGATAGCCAGACCACCCTCATGTCTATATCTCAGCACGTTTTGAAAGAGGAGTAGGAGGGGGAGGAGGGGGAAGAGACTGCTGGGCACACTGCAGAGGGTACCCATACTGCTTGCCTCTCATCTATTCAGCGTGTGTGGGCTGTGGAGGAGGAGGATCCTGAAAGTGATCACCCTAGTGAGGACAGCCATGTCTTGCGTACTGACACCCTGGCACACATAGCTGACTTTATGTTAGGCTGCCTTTCTCGTGACCCTTGCATTAGACACATTCTGGCCAAAATGGATTATTGAGTGTACAACCTTCTCGACCCACAGTGCAAGGAGAACCTTTCCACTCTCATTCCCGAAGAGGAAAGGGGTATGAGAGTGATGCAATACCACAGGGCCCTGGTGGAAAAGTGATGCTAAACTTCCCATCTGACAGTGCTAGCGGCAGAAGGCGCAGTTCTGAAGGCCAAGTAGCAGGGGAGGCGCGGAGATCAGGCAGCATGTACAGCGCAGGCAGGGGAACACTCTCCAAGGCCTTTGCCAGCTTTATGGCTCCCCAGCAAGACTGTGTCACCACTCCCCAGTAAAGGTTAAGTCAGAGGGAGCACTGTAAAAGATGGTGAGGGAGTACGTAGCCGATTGTACCACCGTCCTCTGTGATGCCTCTGCTCCATACAACTATTGGGTGTCAAAAAGCTGGACACGTGGCACGAACTTGCGCTGTTCGCCCTGGAGGTGCTGGCTTGCTCTGCCGCTAGCGTCTTGTCAGAGAGGGTGTTTAGTGCAGCTGGGGGAATCATAACGGATACGCGTACCCACCTGTCAACTGCCAGTGCCGACATGCTTAGACTCATAAAGATGAACAAAGCCTGGATTTCCGCAGACTTCTCTTCTCCACCGGCGGAAAGCAGCGGAACCTAAAGAATATTTTCGCTGCAACCGTATAAATAAGCATTCTCTATCACCGGAAAAAAAGGGGGAATTACCTTTGTCAATCACTCTAGGATATTAGTCCTCCTCCTCCTGAAACAACATGTCATCACGCTGAACTGCCAATTTTTCTGCAGCCCAAAAGGCTCTGCTTACAATTTTTTTTACAATTTTTCTAAGTTTCAAAAGTATTGATACTTTACCAGAAACCATTTTTTTTCACTGAGCTGCCTCCAGGCTCTGTTGCAAATTAAGCAAAAAAATATTTCTGGGTTTCACCTGCCCTCTCGGTTGATACATTTTTCAGAGGTACACTTGTACTCTTGGTACACAAATTTTTCTGGCCCTCGCCTATACTGTTATCTAATTTTTCCGGACTTCGCCTACACTAATGGTACACCAATATTTCAGGGGTTCACCTATACTCTTGCTACAGGAATGTTACAGGGGTATGCCTATACTTCTGCTACAGAAATGTTACAGGGGTCTGCCTATACTTCTACTACAGAAATGGTACTGGGGTCTGTCTATACTGCTGCTACAGAAATGTTACAGGGGTCTGCCTATACTGCTGCAACAGAAATGTTACAGGGGTCTGCCTATACTTCTGCTACAGAAATGTTACAGGGGTCTGCCTAAAGTTCTGCTACAGAAATGTTACTGGGGTCTGCCTATACTGTTCCTACAGAAATGTTACAGGGGTCTGCCTATACTGCTGCTACAGAAATGGTACTGGCGTCTGCCTATACTGCTGCTACAGAAATGTTACAGAGGTCTGCCTATACTGCTGCTACAGAAATGTTACAGGGGTCCGCCTATACTGCTGCTACAGAAATGTTACAGTGGTCTGCCTATACTTGTGCTACAGAAATGTTAAAGGGGTCTGCCTATACTTCTGCTACAGAAATGTTACTGGGGTCTCGCTATACTGTTACTAAAGAAATGTTACAGGGGTCTGCCTATAATTCTGCTACAGAAATGGTACTGGGGTCTACTTATACTGCTCCTACAGAAATGTTACAGGGGTCTGCCTATACTGCTGCTACAGAAATGCTACATGGGTCTGCCTATACGTCTCCTACAGAAATGTTACAGGGGTCTGCCTAAAGTTCTGCTACAGAAATGTTACTGGGGTCTGCCTATACTGTTCCTACAGAAATGTTACAGGGGTCTGCCTATACTGCTGCTACAGAAATGTTACAGGGGTCTGCCTATACTGCTGCTACAGAAATGTTACAGGGATCGGCCTATACTTCTGCTACAGAAATGTTACAGGGGTCTGCCTATACTTCTACTACAGAAATGGTACTGAGGTCTGCCTATACTACTGCTAGAGAAATGTTACTGGGGTCGGCTTATACCTTTGCTACTGGAATGTTACAGGGGTCTGTCTATACTATGGGTGCACACAGACTTCCCATCGTGGTGTTTTACCTATCTGGCCCAAAAACACTGAGTGACTAGGGCATGAATTGTGGGCCGAGGCCAACATGTATTTTCTCTCGCATTATAACAGTTATCCGGGGGATTGGTTTGGGCCAAACAAGAGGAGCGATACTGCACAAATGCGACATTCACAGCTGCACTAGCATCGGAGTCCGCTCTATGCCCGCGATTGCTGAGGGTTTGTGCAGAGGCCTATGTCATCAGCGCAGTGAAAGTCTGCCATGTTTGGGCACTCTGACTTCTTCATTGTTCATGTCATGGGTTTCCTAGGATCCACTTATGCTGTGGGTGTACACAGACTTCCCATCACGGTGTTTTACCTATTTGGCCCAAAAACACTGACTGACTAGGGCATACATTGTGGGCCGAGGCCAACATGTATTTTCTCTCGCATTACCACAGTTATCCGGGCACTGGTTTGGGCCAAACAAAAGGAACAATACTGCACAAATGAGACGTTCACAGCTGCATTAGCATAGGAGTCCGCTCTATGCCCGCGATTGCTGAGGGTTTTTGCAGAGACCTATGTCCTCTGCAAAGTGAAAGTCTGCCATGCTTGAGCATTCTGATTTCTTCATGGTTCATTTCTTGGGTTTCCTAGGACCCACCTATGCTGTGGGTGCACACAAACTTCCCATCGCGCTGTTTTACCTGTCTGGCACAAAGACACTGACTGACTTGCGTAGGGTGCAGAGTGCAGATGGCTTTCCCCTTGCGTTGTCGATGAGGTATCCAACACCCAAACAGAAGGAGTAGTGTGTGGACACATGGATTCCCCATTGCTATGTCACTCACGGCACCTTGGGCCACACAAGGTGTTTGCTGAGACCGAGCCTGACCCAGGGCCCGCTCACATACTTCTAACACAGAATATAGCAGGTCCTGGTCCTGGTTTCTTGGCCTTGTAATGCCACCTCCTCCTGCAGCTTAGGGTCATGGGATCAGCACTGGGCAACATCTATTTTCTCTGGCGTTACCACAGTAATCCGCAGCACTGATTTGGGCCAAACAAGAGGAGCGATACTGCACAAATGAGACGTTCACAGCTGTACTAGCATCGGAGTCCGCTCTATGTCCTCGGCGCACTTAAAGTCTGCTATGTTTGGGTACTCTGATTGCTTCCTATTTAATACTATCTTTGGCTTCCTTGGTCTCGCCTATGCTGTGGGTGCACACAGACTTCCCCTAGCGGTGATTTACCTGTCTAGCACAAAGTCACTGACTGACTTGGGTAGGGTGCAGAGTGCAAATGGCTTTCCCCTTGCGTTGTCGATTGAGCTATCCGACACCTAGACAGAATGAATACTGTGTGGGCACATGGATTTCCCATTGCTATGTCAGTCACGGCACCTTGGGTCTCACAAGGTGTGTTCTGGGACCGAGCCTGGCCAAGGGCCCGCTCACATTCTTCCCACACAGGCTACAGCGGGTCCTGGTCATGGATTCTTGGCCTTATAGGGCCACCTCCTCCTGCTTGGGGTCAGGGGATCAGCACTGTGCATTATGTATTTTCTCTCGTGTTACCACAGTTATCTGAGAAACTCGTTTGGGCCAAAGGAGAGGAGCGTTACTGCATTAATGAGACGTTCATTGCTGTACTAGCATCGGAGTCCTCTTAATGCCCGCGATTGCTGAGGGTGGGGGCCGAGGACAATGTACCGGGGGAATAGCAACTGCGCCAGGTTGGGCCTGTGAAACTTTTTTCTGGCTAATCCAGTCTTTGGAGCGGTGAAAGGAAACGTAACTGATTTAATGAGACCTTCACCGGTGTACTAGCATCGAAGTCCGCTTCATGCCCGTGATTGCTGAGGCTATGGGCCGAGGACAATGTGGCGGGGGAACTGCAACTGCACCAGGTTGGGCCTGTGGAACTTGTACCTGGCTAATCCAGTCTTTGGAGAGGTGAAAGAAGATGTAACTGATTTAATGAGACCTTCACAAGTGTACTAGCATCGAAGTCCGCTTCATGCCCGCGATTGCTGAGGATGTGGACTGAGGCCTATGTCCTTGGCGCAGTGAAAGTCTGCCATGTTTGGGCACTCTGATTTCTTTATGATTCATGTCTTGGGTTGCCTAGGACCCACCTATGCTGTGGGTGCACACAGACTTCCCATCGCGATGTTTTACCTGTCTGGCACAAAGACACTGACTGACTTGCGTAGGGTGCAGAGTGCAGATGGCTTTCCCCTTGCGTTGTCGATGAGGTATCCGACACCCAAACAGAAGGAGTAGTGTGTGGACACATGGATTCCCCATTGCTATGTCACTCACGGCACCTTGGGCCACACAAGGTGTTTGCTGAGACCGAGCCTGACCCAGGGCTCGCTCACATACTTCTCACACTTTATGCCCATGTTTGCAGCTCCTGACGGAGGTGGCACAGGATTGGAATGAAGATCGAACATCAATTTCTGATCGATTCTCAACAGCATTGTGGGCTATCACCCCCATTTTTAAAGAGGGTCACTGCCTGGCCCTGCCCACCCTCTGCAGTGTGTGACTCCAGTTCATCCGCATCGCAGGCGCACTTGGAAATAGACATGAGGGTGGTGTAGCTATGAAGCTAGCGTGTGGCATGAGGGCAGCTGAAGGCTGCGCAAGGACACTTTTGTGTGCGCTGCAGACGCAGGGTCGTGCGGGGGGTTGGGCAGCATGTAACCCAGGAGAAGAGGCAGCAGTGTGACCCGCAGGTAGTGAATGTGCTTGGTTGCAGGTAGCGTGGTACCTAGCTAAGGTGTGCCTTGCTAATGAGGGTTTGTCCGAAGTAACAATTGTTAGGGGGGGGGGCACACTCTTGCCGCTATTGTGGCTTAATAGAGAGACCTGGGAGCCTGAGATGCAGCCCTGCATGCTGCCCCAGCCCTATCTGTTTCTGTGGCATTTCCATGACTTTTGGATGTTTTCTAGAGTTTCACAAGTGAAAAACTAAGCAGGGCATCGGTCATATACAAAAATACTCGAGTCGCCCATTGACTTCAATGGGGTTCGTTACTCGAAGCGAGCTCTCGAGCATACCGGAAAGTTTGACTCGAACAACGAGCACCTGAGCATTTTGGTGCTCACTCATCTCAAGTAAGGATATCTTGGAACACTGTGGATTTGTACAATTTAAATTTTGTACCCTTGCTTGAGAGGATGGAGAAGGATCTTATCTCCTGCAGCTCTCTGACGATTTGCTGGTTTGGCAGAAACAACCTAATCAAAATGATCTACCTGCCAGAAATATTGTACGTGTTCCAAACAATTGCAATAGAGGTCCCACAGATTTTTTTCGCCAAACTCAAAATCCTTATAGCAAAGTTAATATGGCAGGGAAAGGGACATAGGTTCAATCATGCAACCCTTGTCAAAACAAAAAAATATGGGGGAATAGGGCTCCAGGACTTTGAACTGTATTGGATTGAATCACATCTGAACTACATGGTGGACCCTATCCGTCAAACAAGTCCTAAACTTTGGGTGGAACAGGAAATTCTTTTACTAAACAAAGACCAGAAGTTATTACTCTGATCCATCCCATTTAACAAAGTTAAATTGAAGGAGATCCAAAACCCTTTCACTCAACTAACCCTAAGGTTATGGCATAAAGCAAACAAGAAGCATAAACTAGCACCTCAGATCAGCAGCCATACTCCATTTCTTGCACTGATCCCTAATAAATTCAGAGTGCCTAAACAGAAAATTATGAGAGATACCCATTTAAAGACACTACAACGTAGCTGCCTCATTAAGGACAAGTCTGTACCTCAGAATTTACAGTTTCTAAACCACCCAGGGGACACTCAACTCAATAGTAAAGATTTGCATGTCATTAGGGACTCAGTTGTGCTGCATTCTCCAGATATTATAGGCACAGACCAAAATGTACTTTTCCACAAATTATTCTGGAGTCCCCAACCTGTTAAGAGTTCCATCTTTAAAATCTATAGGGCTCTGGCTCAGAATGATCAGCAACCCTCTTTTATCGCCCATTGGGAATCTGAGTTAAAAACCACCTTTACCACAGATGAGATAAGGGATATTATATCTAGGTCCCACTCGTCCTCTTCCTCCACTAGGTTCCAAGAATTACACGGTCTTATTGAAAAAGCAGTCGTCAGCAGCACTCACCACAATCTAAAGTTTGGTTAAAGATCTTACACATATGGGTGCTCGCCCAAAGGGACTGGATCCTCAATCCCAAAAGAATCCAGATAAAGTGATGGTCCAAGTGCCAGCAATGTTTCAACCCATAATGGGTCTTTTTCCAGCTGGCTACTCACAAAAAACACATACATTTTATATGAAACATAAACACCTCCCACCACCAAAATAACAAATACAATCACTTATTATAGACATCAATCACAATTACCAAGTGGTGTGTGGACGTCCAGCTATCAGTTGGCCCACATCATGGCTCCACTGCATCCCCTCCATGTTCGCACCACATTCCAGCATTGAATAGAGTAACAGAGTCCATTGATACTAACCGCGCATGTGCGGGATATCTGAAGGATCACGAGAGTTGCATTGAGTGACGATCGATAGTGCATGCGCACCTCGGCACCGCCACCACACATCTTCATGCAGTAAGAAAACTACATATATGTGGACCTCTTGGTGGTTCACGAGGCATTGAATTACATCACGCTAGAGTTGAAGTTTACCCTCACATATTCTCGGGAGAGAGTGGATTTCCTAGATGTTAGGATCACTAAGAATGGCAGTGTACTTGACACAGATTTATTCCAGAAGGATACAGACAGGAACAATTTATTGCATTATTCTAGCTATCATCCACGCAATATGCGTAATTCATTATCGTGGAGCCAAAGATTAAGGGTATGTAGAATAGCCACTGATGATCATTTTGACCAAAGACTTGAGGAAATGACCATCAAACTCCTAATGAGGGGTAACCCGAGAGAGGTGATCACCATGGCTGCATGGAAAGCCCGTGCATTGACTTGGGATTAATTATTGGTTCCAGGAGTACAAAAGGAAAAGACACTTGAAGTTCCTTTCATTTCCACATATGGACCAATGAGCAGACAGGTGGCAGATGTTGTGAGGCGGTATTGGCCAATTTTACAGAAGAACTGTCCTCAGGTACATGAATTTGCCCAGACACCACTCATTGTATATAAACGGGGACCTAATCTCAGGGAAAAGCTTGTGAGTGCCCAGGTGAAGGATGTAGTGGACACCCAATGCACATAAGATACAACAAGATCAGTGAATTATGCTTGCCTTAGGTGTTCATGCAGTAACAATCTTATTAAAGGTAACATGTTTCATCATCCACAAACTGGTAAAAAGTACATGATTTCAGCCCGATATACGTGCCGGTCCACATTTGTGATATACCTAATTTCTTGCCTGTGTGGACTCTTGTACGTAGGAGAGACCACAACGGAGATCCGTCTAGGTATAGTGAATCATAAGAGCAGTATTCGAACTAAAAAAAATTGACCTTTCCATCCCCAAACATTTTGTTGTGGCTGGCCATTCTGTGAGTCAAATTAAGTTCAGGGTGATCGAACATGTCCCTGCTAACATCAGGGGAGGGGATCGGGAGGGATCCTGACTTAAAAAAAGAGCTTAAATGGATTTTTGATTTGGACACTCTCCATCCTAATGGTTTGAACTTGGAGTTCAATACGGCGCCTTTTATCTGACGTAATAGGAGAAATAGGGTCTTTTAGTTCATTCCATCTGTATCATTAGATAACTCTACAGTTGGTAATTTTCTGTAATTATGATATTTTATGTTTTTCTCGAATTTTTTTTTACATTTTTTTTTTTAAATATATATTTATTGTAGGATTTTAATACATTTCTTTTTGTTGCTTCTAGTGTTGAAAGATGTTGAAGATATTGAAGATATTTGGGCAGATTGCGGCTCTGGTTTGGTCCGGGTGTCATGGCTCATCTAATTGTTGTGCATTCCCTTGCATAGAGATCATTGTATGAATTTTTTCTATGAATATTTTTTCTATGAATATTTGCTCTATGAATTTTTTCTATAAAGAATTTTGTCGATGAAAAACTTTATGAATTTTCTGTATGAATTTTTTTCATGCAGTTCTTAGCTATAATGTGGTGTTTTTTTCTATTACATGCTATTATATTCACATTTCAGGTGGCTAAAATGTGTGCTGCCATTGATATGTGCCTTGTGCATTACATAGATGAGTGTTCCGGACGGTCGTACACAGCATGATGGGATATGTAGTTTTCTTACTGCATTAAGATGTGTGGCCGCGGTGCCGTAGTGCGCATGCGCCATCGGGCGTCCTTCAATACAATTCTCGCGATCATTTAGCTATCCCACACATGCGCGGTTAGTATCAATGGATGCCATCATTCCATTCAATGCCGGCATATGGTGCGAACATGGATTGGATGCAGTGGAGCCATGCCATGGGCCAACTGATAGCTAGACGTCCACACACCACCTGGTAATTGTGATTGATGTCTGTAATAAGTGATTGTATTGGTTATTTTGGTGGTGGAAGGTGTTTATATTTCATATAAATTGTGTCTTTTTCTTGTAAGTAGCCAGCTTGAAAAAGACCCATTACGGGTAGAAACGTTGCACTTGGACCCAAGGTCTATTATATTTATCTCGCTGCCTGGAGCACGCCATTTTCATCCCTTTATCAGGTTCCAAGAATTAAATTATAAAATTATCTCCAGATGGTATAAGACCCCAGTCTTACTCAACAAAATAGATCCAGACTATTCCCGTTTATGTTGGAGATGCTCAGACGACATTGCATCGTACTCTCACATCTGGTTTTCATGTCTGCTTCTACAACCTTTTTGGCAAGAGATCCAGAAGTTACGAGGTCTTATCTTCAAATCTAACATCACCCTTAGACCTGAGATCATTTTTTTAAACTCGGATGCTCCAGGCCTCATAACTGAATACAAACCCATTTTCCGATTTCTCTTAAATGCAGCTAAAATTTCTGGAGAGACAACACAGCTCCCTCCATCCTGGAGTGGTATAAAGAGGCGAACATTATCTGTTCTTTTGAGAAAGTGAGAGCTAGGCGGGTAGGAGACTTGAAGAAGTTCACAAATTTCTGGAACGCCTGGCTCTTCCTCACATGTGGAGACTACAGCCCGCTCCTGCAACCTGTTGTTGCCTCCTAATTACTGAGTCTTTTCTCCATTTTCTTTATCTGGACATTCTACACTAGCGACTATCCCTTACATGATTATTTTCTCCTATCTGTTGGTTTTCATCATCGGTCCAACAGAGCTGTCATTCTTCTTTGTTATGTACAAGATTGATTGCTTTATTTTGTTATTACCTACTGTTTTTTTCATTTGTATTGTAACCCCCCTCCCCCCTTTTATATTAATCAAAAAATAAAGAATATATACAAAAAAATTGTCAAAACTTACTAAAAATATTGCTTAAAAAAAGCATAGCTATTAATCTAGAGAAAAAATAAAAATGTCAAAAAATAAAACTAAATGTCATCAATCAGGAAAAATTTTATAACTGACACCGAGAGAAATGTAGGAGTTTGATGCCATCATGTAGAGGTTACTGCTGTTCTGCTGTTGGGTCTCCTGGAGACTTTCTCTTCACTCACATTTGGGAACTAGTTATTGGCAATTAATTAGCATCCTGTTAGATGGGATATCAGCCATTACAGTGATTAATCTCAGGTGTTTATCCTTCACCTAATAAAAATGCTTTGAATGTTGTTTAGGTAAGAAGATGAGAAGAACAGAAAGCTTGATGTCAAATCCACAGTGCTGCTCTATCTCAGAAACATGTAGATGTATGAAGATCTGAGTTCTCTTCTGTTTGGACAGAGGAACCTACTAGTTTTTTTTTGTTGAATACAAGCTTATCACTGGTTCTTCTGGCTCTATCACCAGCCGGGATCTTAAGAATTGCCAAGTTTTTTTCCACAATATTCACTGATTTATATCTATGCCCCACTAAGATTCAGGTACGATCAGTGATGGCAATTTAGCTACGTTGTCTGAAGTAGGCTGTAATCCCCTTGTCCCTTCTGAGGCTGAGGTTACTGAGCTGTCCCTCCTCCATTCTTAACACCAAAGTTGTGATTGCTCAGTTTAGCCCCTATGTATGGAGAGAAACTAAGCAGAAAGTTGGTGCATGGAGAGATTGTTAAGTCACAAAGGTAAAGTGTTGTGTTATTTAAACATCTTCCAGACCAGAGATTTTTTATTTTTCCTTTTTTTTCTACCTGCCTTCCAAGAGCATTAAGTTGATGCAGAGAGAGATCGTTAAGTTACAAGATCAAGTTTTGTTTATTTGTACCCACAATGTATTCTAAATGAATAATTAGATGTTCTTGTAAGTTCTTACTTTTGCAGAAAGATTACTTTATAGTGCTGCAGAGGCTGATTGACACCAATCTATTTTACATGAAGATTATGGGACTTTACAAAGTTCTGCCAAATGGAGTTTTTGCTATCACCAACTGAGGTCTTTATATTCATATTTTAAGCGAATAATCACTTTGCCAGAATATCTTATGCAGTTCATAGATGTAGCGTAGTATAATATAATCTACATGCACCAATTAAGAAAACAAATTATTCATCAAGAAGTTGTCGAAATCAAATAAAACTATCTTTGTGTGAATGTAATGATGATATAAGTAAGGGATTACAATATCAGTGTGAAATAATAAACTTATTGGGTTAAACTGTACAATTCAAAGGAGGCCCCTATACCCTGTTGGGCGACCTCTAGCCTGGATACATGATGAGACACAGTCAGGTATGGAAACATAAAGATTTTGTATGGTATCATGCATCACATTTGCCCACAGTGGTTGCAACTGGGCTTCTAGATCCTGCACACTCGTAGGCTACTGAAGCTGGCATCCCAGTGATTCCCTTAAAGGCTTGATTAGCGATAAATCTGCCAACAGGGAAGAACAAGGAAGTATGCAATCTGGCTGTGTGTGGGTGACCAGTACTCTGCTGAAAAATGCCTGTTGGAAGCTCTGTCATTCATGAGAGGTAACACATGCGGCTGCAGGATGTCTGGCATATATCACTGAGCTGTTAATATCCTTCCTATCAGTAGGGGTGACCTAGATCACACCAGTAGTTGGGGTAGTATGTCACTCCACAGCAAACGCAGAACTGAAGTGCTCACCATGAGACCTCCATACTTGAACATGACTGTCATTGACCCTCAAACAGAATCTGGAAAAGACGATAAAGTTCCAGTCTATAGCAGTCCAGGTTTCTCATTAACACCAATGCAAATGAAGGTGACGGTGTTGGGGTCTTAATGGCAAGACACATAACGGGTGCTGTGACATCAAATTTCCTTCTGCTAAGTGCCTGGAAATGGTTCTGTCACAGACATGGCTCTGTGTCTGGATGGTGGACACCTAAACTGCTAGGTCTGTTTGTGCTTGTCAGTGGATCAAATGATCCTCCCAACTGGTTGTCTGTCTGGACCCTCTTTGCCATGTGTGCCCTCACATATCTATTGCTCCCAACACTCCTAACATCTTGATTAGAATGGCCTAGATGGTGTGTATTTGTTGAAACGACCATCTTGCTTCTCTCACTCCAATCATGTGCCCTCTCTCAAAGGGCGTTAATTGTGCAAAATGTCTTTGAGTGTGTCACAGAGGCATTACTAGTAGTCAACGGTCTATCAACAAGTGTACACTATGCAACAAGATACATTAGCAACATGGAAAGGAGTTTCCTGCTCACTAAGCAGTCACTCCCTAGGGCAGATGTGGGGGTGGATGGTAATTTGGGAGTGCAGGATGATCAGGCAGCTAGCTGGGTGACAGAGGGAGGGGTGGAGAGAAGAGATCTACTCAAATTTCTCTAAACATTCCCAGAGAGAATTCATTTTTAATATTTTTCATGGAAAATAGAACTTTTAGAAATTAGAGCCTTGGCGTTTTGATGGATGAGGTAATAGGGGGAAGAGTTACATCTTTAAATTGGAGGATGATAATGGTTATTCAAATGTTCTATTTGTCGTTGAAGTGGTCTAGTTTTCCACCTTGAATTGCTATCATTTTTGTATATGCAGTTGTTTGAAACTGATAGTATGGTATCTTCTGTGGAAGATATTACTTTTTCAGTTTTGTTCTATTGTAAGTTGGGAAGCATGGAGAACATGACATGTGATAGTTTTGAAATTAAGTAGTAAGTTACAAATGCCGAGCAGTAAAAGGGCTAGCCCCTGACTTCTTTTTATTTGAGTTGAAGGGGAAAGTGACTTCAAGCAGTAGAACACTGCACCCCACAGACTAGAAATAAGTGGGCAGCTCCAAAAAATGTGGAAAAGCATGCTCCTAGAGTATTGGTGGAATTCAGTATCTGGTCCCTCAGGAACATTGGTATGTGGAAGTGTGTAGCTGGATGGGAGTGGGAAAATGTCCTGATTTGGATAAAGGTGTAGAATTCTGATGAGGGAACTTCATATCTTTCTTGTAACAAGGAAAAAGGTATAAGGTAGTCTATCCTTTGTAATTAATACAGATGTTCGCAGCTACAAGTTTACTTGTATGTTATTCAAATGACCAATAAAATCATTGAAAAAGAAATTAGAATTTAATATAACTTATTGGTTATACTTATTGTTGAACAATTTCCAACTATTTGATGCATAAAACCTCTTAACATTTCTGTTTTTAAGGCTCTGACTTTGTTGGAAGCTGAATGAAGTATTAATGAGGTTTGGGTTGGATTTTATGAATGAAGAACCTTTGACAGCAGAAGGAAATGTTATATTCCATTGTGGCACTGAAGACTTCGACTGTAGGAATTGTGGTTGAAATTTAAACTTTTGGGGGAAAAAAAGTTGCCATTTTTTAGTAACACAAACACAATTGTGGAAGTCTTTTGGTGGGATTAAACTTCTAAAAATATAAATAGTATGCATATAACATGGATAATGTAAACCAGACCTTGCTGACAGAACTGATCTTGGTTGGGTTTACTCAGAACTTTCAGGCTTGCATTTTACTGTTTGTCTTGTTCTTTATCATGTATATATTGACCATCCTGGGGAACAGTTTTCTGATTTTCACCATCATTGTCAGTCCTCAGTTACACACTCCGATGTATTATTTCCTCTGTAATTTGTCTTTTATCGATTTGGGCTACACATCATCCTCGATACCAAAAATTCTGCTGGATTTATTTTCTAATACAAGGACAATTTCTGTCACCGGATGCTTGATCCAAATGAGCTTCGCTCTTTTTCTAGGTGGAGCTGAATGTATATTACTGGCTGTGATGGCCTATGATCGATATGTAGCTATATGCTCCCCCTTACATTACACTGTCATTATGAGTTGGAGGGTATGTAATTGTATCACTGCCATTATGTGGTTAATAAGTTTCATTGCAACTCTTATCCCAAACATTATAAAAACTTTTGTATTCTGCAGTAAAAAACAATTAAATCATTTTGCTTGTGAGATTTTAGTGGTACTCGAGGTGGCTTGTGGGGATCTCGCCATCACTAAAATGCTGATGTTTTATCAGAGCATTGTTGTTATAATATCACCACTTCTATTTATTGTTATCTCTTATATTTGTATCATCATCTCTGTATTAAAGATCCATTCAGCGGGGGGTAGATCTAAAGCCTTCTCCACCTGTGCTTCCCACCTCACGGTGGTTATTATGTTTTACGGGACAAGTGTGGTCATGTACATGGGACAGGCAAGATTTTCCTCTTCCCTGAAATATATTGCTATAGTTTATGGTGCTGTAACTCCAGTACTAAATCCTTTCATCTACAGCCTGAGGAATAATGATGTGAAAGAGGCCTTTATGAAAAGGATTCTGATATATATAAATTGATCATCAATTCTGTAAATGTGTAAGTGATGTTAAAAACTCTTGTATGAAAAAGTATTATAGAGGTAATACCTTTATTGGATAACTAGAAAACTTCTATGACTCAGAGGCTCCTTCATAAGGCAAATGACAAATGAAGCACCGAGAGGAAAAGCCCAGCATTTATATAGGCTGGCTGATTACCCGGCGTTGCTCATGTACTTTATTGTTGGGCATGAAAATAATTTAAATATGTGAGTGTATATATATATATATATATATATATATGTGTGTGTGTGTGTGTGTACTGATTTAATATATATTAGTATATGAGGAGGAAGAACTCATCTGAGTAATATATTAGTACACGGGGAGGAGATCATTAGAGATAAGCAAGCAGCCAAATGCTCAGGTCCGCGTTATTCGAGTCGAGCTTTTCGTAAAATTCAAGAGCTCTACTCGAGTAACGAACCCCATTGACTACAATGTGAGACTCAAGCATTTTGGATGTGGGACGCCGGGTCCCAAGCTTTTTTCTTTCTTTTCTTGGTTCGTGTTCTCTTTCTCTCTCTCTCCGTCACAGTGGGGAGGAGCCAAAAGCTGGGGCGGGGTCGAACACAATTTGATGCTTGTTCAAGTAACGAGCACCATCGAGTACGTTAATACTCGAACGAGAATCAAGCTCGGCAGAGTATGTCCTCTCAACTCTAGTGATCATCTGTGTAATATATTAGTATATAAGGAGGAGGTCGTCTGTGTAATATTAGTATTTGAGGAGGATGAAGTTGTCTGTGTAAGATACTATTATCTGAGGAGCAGGAGGTCTGTGTAATACTGGCGTAAATAAAAATAAAAAACTCACCGACTTCCCCTGTAATTTTTGTTGGCAATAGCAACAAATCACAGCTCTGCTTTCACTTGTTATACTGCTGAGGTAAAATAAAGGCTGCACTGTGATTTGTTGCTATTGGCAAAACAGATTTCCTTTTGGACGGCTTTCATAAGAGTGAGTGCTGGGCTCACTTCTGTGTGGTACATAGTGGCTTAGTGCTGGTGGGAAGCTGTGTGGTAGTTGGAGCAGAGGAGGAGGTTGTCTGTGTAAGATATTAGTATTTTAGGAGGAGGAGGAGGTCGTCTGTGTAATAGATTAGTGTAAGATGGGGAGGTGGTCATTTGTGTTAGATAAGACTGTGAAATAAAAGCCATCTGCTCAAGTACAATTTTGTCCCCATGGAATGAGTTATATATGTACTACGTTTGGTTGAAATTGCTTCAGGCGTTCATGAGTTATGGTGGCACATATATACACACATACATCCTATTTTATTAATATAGTATTACATGAAGATAAACCAGAGTCACAGAACTGAGTTTGTGCATAAGATGAAAGAGGGAGAGGTGATGGCTTAGGAAGCAACAGATCAGGCTGATGAGTGTTTAGTCCCCATATAAACCCAGGTGTTAATTTGAGCCTTTGTGTTAATAGCTAGAAATGTCTTATCAGTTTGACCTCACAAATATTCCTACCTTCCTAAAATAATGCTCTACACCCTGTCAAGGGGATAGGGGAACATGTGAACCAAAAATGTGGTATAATCAAAGGGAAACATGGTGCCGTGGAGCACAGAAACGCTTTTTCACATATTCATTGTATCATCCACATTTTACCAATTGGAATAAAGTATCTGTGCTTGCATCCGTTCTGGACATGAATATTCTTTCATGACAATTGCTGACAATATATTGCTTTTTTCTTTGAGGGAAGCTCTCTGTTTAGAGTATCCCCTTTATTATTTCTGAAGCTTTCCCTGGTTCCAGAAGATGTGATTTATACAGCTTGTAACCAGTAGAAGAACCCTGAGGTGCCCTCTGAACCCCCTTTAAATATTAAGACTTTTAGATCCATTAACTGTGTGCCCCATACAAATGGAGCAACCTTGAGGAACCTTTCCTCTAGAATGGATCACAGTTTAATGGATCTAAAAGTCTCAAAACTCAAAAGTCATCTTAAGAATGACAGAAACAGAAAAATGTGAGAACTCAAACAAATAACTTTCCAGATCTTAACACAAGGGCCCAATTTACTAACCAAGTTTATGACTTATTATATTGACAACTCACACCCATTAGCCTGATCTGTGACTTTCTAAGACATTACCTCTCCCCTTTCATCTTATACATAAATCATAGCCCCGTGACTCTATTTTAATCTCTTCATGACGCAGACCTTTTTTTCCCAATTTTCGTTTTTTACTCCCCCCTTAAAAAAAATCATAACTCCTTTATTTATCCATCTACATCGCTATATGAGGGCTTGTTCTTTGCGGGACAAGTTGTATTTTTCAATGGTGCTATATAGTGTACCATATAATGTACTGAAAATCTTTAAAAAAATTATAAGTGGAGTAAAATGAAAAAAAAAAACAAAAAACGACATGATAACTTTATTCTATGGGTGAGTATGATTACTACGATACCAACTTGTATATTTTTTTTTTTTTACTATACAACTGTTTTTTTTTCAAAGACATTTAATTCTTTTCAATTATTTTCTGCGGTCATCTTGCGCGCAATAAGTTTTTTATTTTTCCGTAGACGTAGTTCAACAATGGCTAATTTTTTTGTGGGATATCCTGTAATTTCTGTTAGTACTAATTTGGAATACATACGAGTTTTGATCGCCTTTTATTGCGTTTTATCTGGGTGACAGAGTAACTGGAATAATGCATTTCTGGCGTTCTTTATTTTTTTTTTGGACGCCGTTAACCATGCAGGGTAAATAATGTGCTACTTTGATAGATTGGACTTTTACGGACACGGCGATACCACATATGTTTTTTTATTTTATTATTTAGACTTTTTATATATAGATATGGCAAAAGGGGGGTGATTTAAACTTGTATTACTTTTTTTTTTACAATTAAAAAAAACTTTATTGCTCCCTTTTAAACATTACTTTTAAGTCCCTCTGGGGGACTACAATATGCAATACTTTGATCGCTCCTGCAGTATGACATAATGCTATAGCATTCCGTCTAACAGCATTCTGACAGGCAGCCTATCAAGCCACCCCACGGGGATGGCTTGAGTGGCAGTCTCTCAAGGATGCCCTGGGGCCTTTCAGAAGGCCCCCGGCAGCCGTGACACCTGCACGGCTCCCCCGATCTCACTGCAGGGGGGCCATACGGAACCCCAGAACAGCGTTGGGGGGGCTTTAAATGCCGCTGTCAGAATTGACAGCGGCATTTAAATGGTTAATAGCCACGATCGGTCGAACAGCCGATCGCGGCTATTGCCCGCAGGTGTCAGCTGTAGTAAACAGCTGACACCCGAGCTGTATGCAGAGAGGTAGCCCCGCGACTAGAGATGAGCGAGCACCAAAATGCTCGGCTGCTCATTCCTCCAGCCGAACTTTTCATAATGCTCGAGAGCTCGTTTCGAGTAATGAACCCCATTGAAGTCAATGGGCAACTCAAGCATTTTTGTATGGGACCGATGATCCGCATAGGTCATGACTTGCCAAACACCAGAAAACATCATAAAGTCATGGAAACACCAAAGAAACGGATAGGGAACGGCATGGCTGCATCTGAGGTTCCCAGGTCCCACTATTACTTCGGACAAACCCTCATTAGCAAGGCACACGTGCTGGCACATCTTAGCTAAGCTCCACGCTACCTGCAACCAAGGACAATCACTGCCTGCAGGTGAAAGCGCTGCCTCCTCTCCTGGTTTACATGCTGGCATTGCTGTCCAAATCCCCCACCGACCCTGCATCCACAGCGCACCCAAAATTTTCCCTGCACAGCATTCAGCTGCCCTCATGCCACACACTCGCTTCATAGCCACACCACCCTTATGTCTTTTTGTAGGTGCATAATGGATGAGGAGGAATTGGAGGCCCACACTGCAGAGGGTTGGCAGGGCTAGGCAGCTGCGCTCTTCGAAAGTGTGGGCGATAGACCACAATGTTGTTGAGAATTGATAAATTGACGTATGATCATCATCCCAATTCCATGCCATCACCATCACAAAATTGTCAAGAGCCGCAAACGTGGGCATAAGGGGACTCAGGTGCCAGCACTTCTACACATCTCCACAATGCAGCAATACTCTGTGTGGGAAGCACGTGAGAGGGCCCAGGGTCAGGCTTGGTCCCAGCCTCCACCTTGTGTGACCCAAGGTGCCGTGTGTTACATAGGAATCGGAAATCCATGTGTCCCCACACAATTCATTCTGTGTAGGTGTTAGATAGCTTAACACCACAATGGGAAGTCTTTGAGTTCCTTGGGCTTGCCTATGCTGTCGGTGCGCAAAGATGGTATTACACAAGAAGAAATCAGAGTGCCCAAACATGGCAGAGTTTCACCCTGCCAAGGACCTCGGCCTCCGCCCACATTTCTGCCCTAGTCAGTCAGTGTATTTGTGCTAGACAGGTAAAACACCGCAATGGGAATTTTTGTGCACTCACAGCATAGGCGAGCCCAAGGAACTCAAGCATAGTATTACAAATGAGGAAATCAGACTGCCCAAACATGGCAGTTTCACCCTGCGAAGGGCCTTGGCATCGGCCCACATTTTTGCCCTAGTCAGTCAGTGTGTTTGTGCCAGACAGGTAAAACACCGCTATGGGAATTCTTTGTACACTCATAGCATAGGCGAGCCCAAGGAACTCAAGCATGGTATTACACATTAGGAAATCAGAGTGCTCAAACATGGCACAGTTTCACTCTGCTAAGGGCCTCGGCCCACAATTCTGCCCTAGTCAGTCAGTGTGTTTGTGCCAGACAGGTAAAATAACGCCATGGGAAGTCTTTGTGCACTCACAGCATAGGCGAGCCCAAGAAACTCAAGCATGGTATTACACATGAGGAAATCAGAGTACCCAAACATGGCAGAGTTTCACCCTGCTAAGGGCCTCGGTCTTGGCCCACATTTCTGCCAAAGTCAGTCAGTGTGTATGTGCCAGACAGGTAAAATAACGCCATGGGAAGTCTTTGTGCACTCACAGAATAGGCGAGCCCAAGGAACTCAAGCATGGTATTACACATGAGGAAATCAGAGTACCCAAACACCCCCTTGCGCCAAGCCACAGTGCAGAGGCCTAGGTGTTCTAAGGTGTGGATGTTTTTCATTGAGAGAGTGGACGACCGACGGACAGTGGTGTGCAACCTGTGTCGCACCAAGATCAGCGGGAGAGCCACCACTACCAGCCTCACCACCACCAGCATGCGCAGGCATATGATGGCCAAGCACCCTACAAGGTGGGACGAAGGCCGTTCACCGCCTCCGGGTCACACCACTGCCTCTTCCCCTGTGCCCCAACTGGCCACTCAGATCCAACTGCCCTCTCAGAACACAGGCACGAGCGCCTCCCAGCCTCCACCCACACCCTCACCTCCGCTGTCCTCGACCCCATCCAGCAATGTCTCTCAGCGTAGCGTTCAGCTGTCGCTAGCGCAAGCGTTGGAGCCAAAGCGCGAATACGCCGCAATGCGCCCACACGCTCAAGCTTTAAACGTGCACATTGCCAAATTAATCAGCCTGGAGATGCTGCCGTACAGGCTTGTGGAAATGGGGGCTTTCAAAAACATGATGGCGGCGGTCCCACGCTACTCGGTCCCCAGTGCCCCAGCCCTACACCAGCACGTCTCCCGCAAGATCAATTGTGCCCTCACCAACGCGGTTACTGGGAAGGTCCACTTAACCATGGACACGTGGACAAGTACTGGCGGGCAGGGCCACTATATCTCCCTGACGGCACATTGGGTGAATTTGGTGGAGGCAGGGACCGAGTCAGAGCCTGGGACCGCAAACGTCCTACCCACACCCAGAATAGCGGGTCCTACCTCGGTGCTGTTATCTGCGGCAGTCTATGCCACCTCCTCTAAACCCTCCCCCTCCTCCTCCTATGCAACCTCTACCTGTCAATTAAGAAATGTGAGCAGCACGTTGCCAGCAGTCGGTGTGGCGCGGCAGTACAGCGGTGGGCAAGCGTCAGCAGGTCGTGCTGAAACTACTCAGCCTAGGTGACAGGAGGCACACCGCCCCCGAACTGTTGCAGGGTCTGACAGAGCAGACCGACCTCTGGCTTTCGCCGCTGAGCCTCCAACCGGGCATGGTCGCATATGACAACGGCCGTAAGCTGGTGGCGGCTCTGCAGCCTCACACACGTGCCATGCCTGGCCCACGTCCTTAATCTGGTGGTTCAGCGGTTTCAGAAAAACTACCCCCGCTTGTCTGACCTGCTCGGCAAGGTGCGCCGCGTCTGTGCACATTTCTGCAAGTCCACCACAGATGCTGCCACCCTGAGGACCCTGCAACATCGGTTTAATCTGCCAAAGCACCGACTGCTGTGCGACGTGCCCACACGGTGGAATTCTACACTGCACATGTTGGCCAGGCTCTATGAGCAGCGTAGAGCAATAGTGGAATACCAATTCCAACTTGGGTGGCGTAGTGGTAGTCAGCCTCCCCAATTCTTTACCGAGGAGTGGGCCTGGATGGCAGACATCTGCCAGGTCCTCGGAAACTTTGAGGAGTCTACCCAGATGGTGAGCGGCGATGCTGCAATCATTAGCGTAACCATCCCGCTGCTATGCCTGCTGAGGAGTTCGCAGCAAGCCTTAACGGCCAACACTTTGCGGTTGGAACAGGAGACGGGAGATGACATTATGTTGCTTGATAACCAGACCACACTCATGTCTATATCTCAGAGCGTTTTGGAGGAGGAGTAGGAGGGGGAGGAGCAGGAGGAGGAGCAGGGGGAAGAGACAGCTGGGCACACTGCTGCTTGCCTCTCATCTGTTCAGTGTGTATGGCCTGTGGAGGAGGAGGAGGAGGATCCTGAAAATCATCTTGCTAGTGAGGACAGCCATGTCTTGCGTACTGGCACCCTGGCACACATGGCTGACTTCATGTTAGGCTGCCTTTCTCGTGACTCTCGCGTTAGACGCATTCTGGCCAACACGGATTACTGGGTGTACACCCTTCTCGACCCACGGCACAAGGAGAACCTTTCCACTCTCATTCCCGAAGAGGAAAGGGGTACGAGAGTGATGCAATACCACAGGGCCCTGGTGGACAAAGTGATTCTAAACTTACGATCTGACAGCGCTAGTGGCAGAAGGCGCAGTTCCGAGGGCCAAGTAGCAGGGGAACAGCGGAGATAAGGAAGCATGTTCAGCGCAGGCACGGGAACACTCTCCAAGGCCTTTGCCAGCTTTATGGCTGCCGAGCAAGACTGTGTCACCACTCCCCAGTCCAGGCAGAGTCGGAGAGAGCACTGTAAAAAGATGGTGAGGGAGTACGTAGTCGTCCTCCATGATGCCTCTGCTCCATTCAACTAATGGGTGTCAAAGCTGGACACGTGGCATGAAGTTGCGCTGTATGCCCAGGAGGTGCTGGCTTGCCCTGCTGCTAGCGTCTTGTCAGAGAGGGTGTTTAGTGCAGCTGGGGGAATCATCACGGATAAGCGTACCCACCTGTCAACTGCCAGTGCCGACATGCTTACACTCATAAAGATGAACAAAGCCTGGATTTTCCCAGACTTCTCTTCTCCACCGGCGGAGAGCAGTGGTTCCTAAAGATTCTTTTCGCTTCAACAGGAGAAAAAAGCATTCTCTATCACCGGAAAAAAGGGGGAATTAGCTTTGCCAATCACTCTCAGATATTAGTCCTCCTCCTCCTACTCCTCCTCCTAAAACATCATGTCATCACGCTGAACTGCCAATTTTTCTGCAGCTCAAAAGACTCTGCTTACAATTTTTTTTACAATTTTTCAAAGTTTCAAAAGTGTAGATACTTTAACATAAACCAATGTTTTTTTCACAGGGCTGCCTCCAGGCTCTGTTACAAATTAAGCAACAGCGAGCTCTATCTTTAAAAAATATTTATGGGTTTCACCTGCTCTTGGTTGAGCAATTTTTCAGGGGTACCTCGCCTATACTCTTATCTAAGTAATTTTTCCGGCATTTCAGGGGATCGCCTATACTCTTGCTACAGAAATGTTACTGGGGTCTGCCTATTCTTCTGCTACAGAAATGTTACAGGGGTCTGCCTATACCTTTGCTGCATAAATGTTACTGGGGTCTGCCTATACTTCTGCTACAGAAATGTTACAGGGATCTTACTATACTTTTACTAAAAAATGTTACAGGGGTCCGCTTACACTTCTGCTACAAAAATGTTACAGGGGTCTGCCTACACTTCTGCTACAGAAATGTTACAGGGGTCTGGCTATACTTTTACTACAAAAATGTTACAGGGGTCTGCCTACACTTCTGCTACAGAAATGTTACTGGGGTCTGCCTATACTTTTACTATAGAAATATTTCATGGGTCCGCCTATACTTCTGCTACAGAAATGTTACAGGGGTCTGACTGTACTTCTGCTACAGAAATGTTACTGGGGTCTGCCTATACTTCTGCTATAGAAATGTTACTGGGGTCTGCCTATACCTTTGCTACAGGAATGTTACTAGGGTCTGCCTATACTTCTGCTACAGAAATGTTACAGGGGTCTGCCTATACCTTTGCTACAGAAATGTAACAGGGGTCTGCCTATACTTTTACTACAGAAATGTTACAGGGGTCTGCCTATACTTCTGCTACAGAAATGTTACAGGGGTCTGCCTATACTTCTGCTACAGAAATGTTACTGGGCTCGGCCTATACTTTTACTAAAGAAATGTTACTGGGGTCCGCCTCTACTTTTACTACAGAAATGTTACTGGGGTCCGCCTCTACTTTTACTACAGAAATGTTACAAGGGACGCCTATACTTCTGCTACAGAAATGTTACAGGGGTCTGCCTATACTTCTGCTACAGAAATGTTACAGGGGTATGCCTATACTTTTACTAAAGAAATGTTACTGGGGTCCGCCACTACTTTTAGTAAAGAAATGTTACTGGGGCCCGCCTCTACTTTTACTACAGAAATGTTACTAGTGTTCACCTCTACTTTTACGACAGAAACATTACTGGGGTCTGCCTATACTTCTGCTGCATAAATGTTACTGGGGTCTGTCTATACTTCTACTACAGGAATATTACTGTAGTCTGCCTATACTTCTGCTACTAAAATGTTACTGGGGTCTGCCTATACTTCTGCTACAGAAATTTTACTAGGGTCTGCCTATACTTCTGCTATAGAAATGTTACTGGGGTCTGCCTATACCTTTGCTACAGGAATGTTACTAGGGCCTGCCTATACTTTTGCTACAGAAATGTTACAGGAGTCTGCCTATACCTTTACTACAGAAATGCTACTGGGGTCCGCCTCTACTTTTACTACAGAAACATTACTGGGGTCTGCCTATAGTTCTGCTACAGAAATGTTACAGGGGTCTGCCTCTACCTTAGCTACAGGAATGTTACTGGGGTCTGCCTATGCTTCTGCTACAGGAATGATACAGGGGTTTACCTATACTGAGGGTGCACAAATACTTCCCATTGCGGTGTTTTACCCATCTGGCACAAATGCACTGACTGACTTGGGTAGGGTGCTGTTACGGCACTCTGACCCCCCGAGCGCCAGATGGGGTGCCCTGAACCTACCACACCCCACTGTCCCTGCCCAGTTGCCTCGACCTGGCTAACCCTAGGCGGACAACTGGGCGGCGGTCCCTACCCTGGCTAGGGACCTGGCGACTGCACAAGATGAACCTAACTAACGGGGGACAGTGTGCCGACAAGAAAGGCAGATGGAGTTACCAAACAGGAAATGCTGAGCACAATACAGAGCTTAGGAAGGAAGCTGACGAGCAAACTAGAGAACTGCAGACAGGACTGGCTAGTAGCTGACAGAACCAATAACTGGCAGTGAGCTCAGGTCACTGCCAGCCTTATAACTACAAGACTCACCGAAGGGACAAAGGGTTTCAACAAGGACTTGTGGAAAACCCTATGCACTTTCCAAGTGGCTGGCAACTCAAGTTCGTAAGCGAGCGGGTTAATTACACGCGTGATGGTAAAAGAGCCTACAAAGTGCGGCGCAAGCTTTAAGGATGGGACCTTCAATCTTAGGTTCCTGGATGATAGATACACCTTCTGACACACCCTGTAAGGTTCAGAGACTGAGAGGCTTCTCCCACTGCGCAACTGCATGCGAGACCCCACTACCTCCAGATTCTTCTGTACTTCCTTCCATACCCCCTGCAGCACATCAGTGGCTACATCAGCTGCAGGACAGGCAGACGGGGTAGGAAGAGAAGTCAGGAAACAAGGATGCTGGCCATAAATGCACAAAATCGGAGAAACCCCAGTGGAAGAACTGGTACTGTTGTTCAGCGCAAACTCAGCCAACGGCAGAAACTCAACCCACCGATGAGCCTTCTCGCTTGCAAATAGCCTTAAATATTGCACCAAATCCTGGTTCTTCCGCTCAGTTTGACCATTAGTCTGCGGGTGAAATGCTGAAGAGAATGAAAGCGAAGTCCCAAGGTTTCTGCAGAAGGCCCGCCAAAACTGCGCCACGAACTGAACCCCGCGATCGGAAACAATGTTCTCAGGAACTTCATGGAGGCGAACAATTTCTTTAACGAAGACCTGGGCAAATTCAATCGCCGAAGGAAGTTTCTCTAATGCCACAAAATGGACCATCTTAGAGAAACGATCCACCACCGCCAGAATGGTGGTGAACCCTTGTGACTCTGGCAAGTCAGTAACAAAATCTACCGAAAGGTGCGACCAGGGGCGCAACGGCACAGGCAACGGTCTCAGGGGACCCTCCGGACGCCGCCGGCAATTCTTGCCGCGAGCGCAAACAGAGCACCCCCTTACGAAGTCACGTATCTGACGAGACATGCCAGGCCACCAGTAGAGCCTGGAGCAGACATCCAGGGTCCCTTGCACTCCCGGATGACCCGCGAAAACTGACGAGTGGGACTCTTCAATAACCGTGAGACGTAATGATTCTGGCACAAACCATCTGCCCTCTGGAGCCCCTGGTGGAGCGTCCTGCTGAGCCCTCTGAAGGCGGGGAATGAGCCCAGAGTCCACAGCCGCAACTACAACGCCAGGTTCCAGGATATTTTCGGGAGGAAGCGACTCACAGTCTGGCAACCCAAAACTCCGCGAGAGAGCATCAGCCTTGACATTCTTAGCCCCCGGGAGATACGTCACTACGAGGTTAAATCTAGAGAAAAACAATGCCCACCTGGCCTGACGTGCAGTGAGTCGCTTAGAGTTGGCGAGGTATACTAGGTTCTTATGATCAATGTACACCGTGACGGGATGTCGCGCGCTCTCCAGGTGGTGACACCACTCTTCTAAGGACCACTTGATTGCCAATAACTCTCGATTGCCTACATCGTAATTACGCTCTGCCGAACTGAACTTTCGTGAGAAGAATGCACATGGACTGTAGCCAGCCCTCCCGCTAACCACCTGGGACAACACAGAGCTAACCCCCATCAACCTCCATGAAAAAAGGGCGTTGCGGGTCAGGTTGGACGAGCACCGGGGCGGCCGAGAATGCCCTTTTGAGACGATCGAATGCCTCCAGGGCCTCAGGTGACCATCTTACCAAGTCAGCCCCCTTCCTGGTAAGATCGGTCAACGGTTGAGCGATGACCGAGTAGTTTCTAATGAACTTGCGATAGAAATTCGCAAAACCTAAGAACCGCTGGAGTGCTTTCAGATTACCTGCTCGGACCCACTGGGAGATAGCTGCCACCTTATCCGACTCCATTTGCACGGAAGTCGGAGAAATTACGTACCCCAGAAAGGACACTTGCTAAGTGCTAAACAGACATTTTTCCAATTTGATAAACAACTGGTACTCACGTAACCGGGTTAGTACCAACCTAAGGTGCTGCACATGAGAGTCCCAGTCAGGAGAATATACCAGGATGTCGTCGAGGTAGATGACTAAAAACACCCGCAGGACGTCGTGGAAAACCACATTCATAAACCCCTGGAAGACAGCAGGGGCATTACAAAGGGCAAAGGGCATCACAAGACATTCAAAGTGTCCCAACGGGGTATTGAAAGCCGTCTTCCACTCATCCCCCTCGCGGATACGGATTAAATTATAAGCCCCTCTTAAATCCAGTTTAGAAAACCAGTGGGCTCCCACCACTTGATTCAGAAGGTCGGGAATCAGAGGCAGAGAGCACTGGTTCTTGACTGTGATCTGCTTCAAGGCCCGATAATCTACACAAGGCCTCAATGTCCCATCCTTCTTCTCGACAAAGAAGAGACTCGCCCCAGCAGGGGAACGGGATGGCCTAATATGACGTTTGGCCAGGGACTCCGTAATATAGACCTTGAGAGCTTCGTGCTCCCACCTGGATAAGTTAAAAATGGCTCCCTTAGGGATGGGCTTATTTGGAATAAGGTCTATCCCACAATCCCACTCCCTGTGAGGAGGCAGGATCTCTGACAGACTTTTAGAAAACACATCCCGGAAGTCAGACAAGTATTCCGGAATGAGCGCGGTATCTACTGAGCAGAGAGGAAGGGGAGCAAGATGGCTATGGTAAGATGGTCTCCAATGAGTCAGATCCCGGGTGGTCTAATTGAATTGGGGGTTGTGCAACGCCAACAACGGCATCCCTAGTACCATATCTACCGACATTTTCTCCATCACCAGGAATGATAGTTCTTCCGAGTTGAGAATCCCCACCGTGAACTGTAACACTGGGTTCCTACATCGTACCAGGCCTGTAGAGAGAGGGGTAGCATCAATACTGGTAAAACGAATGGGCGTCTTCAGCGCCACCAATTCAGCCATCAGAGGTAAGACAAAATACAGGCTTATCAGGTTAGCGGCTGCTCCGGAATCAACAAGCGCCTTCCCTGAGCGGGAAAAATTCCGGAACCTAACCAGACACGGTACCAGAAGCTTAGGAAGTACCTGAAGTCCTAGAGGATCCTCCCTACAATAGCCTAGGACTCTGAGTTTTCCGCCGGTTCTGACTGCGAGCGCTGAAGCCTCAGGGGGCAGGTTATCACCCGATGTCCAGCTTTCCCGCAGTAGAGGCAGGGGTGATACAACAATCGAATCCGGCGTCGCTCTTTGGGGTCCAGCGGATCCACCTCCATCGGATCGGGAACAGAGACTGGTAAGGAAGAAGAAGGAACAGGACTAACGACCTCCCTGACTCTACGGGCCTGTCTATCTTGCTTCCTAGACCTGAGCCTCCTATCTGCCTTCACCGCTAGCTCCATAGCCTCCTTTAAGGACCCGGGAACGGGATGGGAAATCAAAAGGTCTTTTACCGCGTCCGAGAGGCCCTGCAGAAAAACGTCTTTCAGAGCACTATTGTTCCATGCCGTATCACCCGCATAGCGTCTGAAGTTGGAGCAATAATCCTCCACACAAAGCGACCCCTGATGCAACGCCAACAGCCGTGAAACCGCCAACCCCGCTCGGTCCGGTTCATCGAAGATACCCCCGAGCTCCTGAAAAAAGGAGTCCATGGTGGACTGCAGGCAGGGGGAACCCCCGGGAATGGAAAAAGCCCAGGTCTGGGCAGAGCCCCGCAGCAGGGACATTATAAGCCCGACCCTCTGGGCCTCCGACCCGGAAGAACGGGGGCGCATCCGAAAAAACAAGCGACAAGCTTGTTGGAAAACACGAAACTTGTTCCTCTCCCCAGAAAACACCTCGGGAAGAGGGCACTTGCGTTCTGGACTGGTCGAGGCGTCCGGACCCTGTGACAACCCCCTCTGCTCCTGGGCTGCCATACGAGCGGATAAATCCTGGATCACCAGCACCAGGGCTTGCAGCTGGTTCGCGAGGGAGCTGATCGCCTCCATAGAAAACAATTTTAAATGCTACAGAAATGCTACTGGGGTCCGCCTCTACTTTTACTACAGAAACATTACTGGGGTCTGCCTATACTTCTGCTACAGAAATGTTACAGGGGTCTGCCTATACCTTAGCTACAGGAATGTTACTGGGGTCTGCCTATGCTTCTGCTACAGGAATGATACAGGGGTTTACCTATACTGTGGGGGCACAAAGACTTCCCATTGCAGTGTTTTACCTATCTGGCACAAATACACTGACTGACTTGGGTAGGGTGCTGTTACGGCACTCTGACCCCCAGAGCGCCAGATGGGGTGTCCTGAACTTACCGCACCCCACTGTCCCTGCCTACTTGCCTCGACCTGACTAACCCCAGGCAGACAACTGGGCGGCGGTCCCTTCCCTGGCGACTGTGCAAGATGAACCTAACTAACGGGGGACAGAGTGCTGACAAGAAAGGCAGATGGAGTTACCAAACAGGAAATGTTGAGCACAAGACAGAGCTTGGGAAGGAAGCTGAGGAGCAAACTAGAGAACTGCAGACAGGACTGGCTAGTAGCTGACAGAACCAATAACTGGCAGTGAGCTCAGGTCACTGCCAGCCTTATAACTACAAGACTCACCGAAGGGACAAAGGGTTTCAACAAGGACTTGTGGAAAACTCTATGCACTTTCCACGTGGCTGGCAACTCAAGTTCGTAAGCGAGCGGGTTAATTACACGCGTGATGGTAAAAGGGCCTACAAACCGCGGCGCAAGCTTTAAGGATGGGACCTTCAATCTTAGGTTCCTGGATGATAGATACACCTTCTGACACACCCTGTAAGGTTCAGAGACTGAGAGGCTTCTCCCACTGCGCAACTGCATGCGAGACCCCACTTCCTCCAGATTCTTCTGTACTTCCTGCCATACCCCCTGCAGCACATCAGTGGCAACATCAGCTGCAGGACAGGCAGACGGGGTAGGAAGAGAAGTAAGGAAACCAGGATGCTGGCCATAAACGCACAAAAACGGAGAAACCCCAGTGGAAGAACTGGTACGGTTGTTCAGCGCAAACTCAGCCAACGGCAGAAACTCAACCCACCAATGAGCCTTCTCGCTTGCAAATAGCCTTAAATATTGCACCAAATCCTGGTTCTTCCGCTCAGTTTGACCATTAGTCTGCGGGTGAAATGCTGAAGAGAATGAAAGCGAAGTCCCAAGGTTTCTGCAGAAGGTCCGCCAAAACTGCGCCACGAACTGAACCCCGCGATCGGAAACAATGTTCTCAGGAACTTCATGGAGGCGAACAATTTCTTTAACGAAGACCTGGGCAAATTCAATTGCCGAAGGAAGTTTCTCTAATGCCACAAAATGGGCCATCTTAGAGAAACGGTCCACCACCACCAGAACGGTAGTGAACCCTTGTGACTCTGGCAAGTCAGTAACAAAATCTACCGAAAGGTGCGACCAGGGGCGCAACGGCACAGGCAACGGTCTCAGGGGACCCTCCGGACACCGCCGGCGATTCTTGCCGCGAGCGCAAACAGAGCACCCCCTTACGAAGTCACGTATCTGACGAGACATGCCAGGCCACCAGTAGAGCCTGGAGCAGACATCCAGAGTCCCTTGCACTCCCGGATGACCCGCGAAAACTGACGAGTGGGACTCTTCAATAACCGTGAGACGTAATGATTCTGGCACAAACCATCTGCCCTCTGGAGCCCCTGGTGGAGCGTCCTGCTGAGCCCTCTGAAGGCGGGGAATGAGCCCAGAGTCCACAGCCGCAACTACAACCCCAGGTTCCAGGATATTTTCGTGAGGAAGCGACTCACAGTCTGGCAACCCAAAACTCCGCGAGACAGCATCAGCCTTGACATGCTTAGCCCCCGGGAGATACGTCACTATGAGGTTAAATCTAGAGAAAAACAATGCCCACCTGGCCTGACGTGCAGTGAGTCGCTTAGCGTTGGCGAGGTATACTAGGTTCTTATGATCGGTGTACACCGTGACGGGATGTCGAGCGCCCTCCAGGTGGTGACGCCACTCTTCTAAGGACCACTTGATTGCCAATAACTCTCGATTGCCTACATCGTAATTACGCTCTGCCGAACTGAACTTTCGTGAGAAGAATGCACATGGACTGTAGCCAGAATTCTGTTGATGAAAAACTTTATGAATTTTCTCTATGAATTCTTTCATGCAGTTCTTTATGAATTTTTTGTATAAAAAAGTTTTTTGCTATGAACTGTCTTTGGAAATGATTTTGTAGAATAAACAGATTAATTGCAGCATTTTAGCTATAATGTGGTGTTTTTTTCTATTACATGCTATTATATTCACATTTTAGGTGGCTAAAATGTGTGCTGCCATTGATATATGCCTTGTGCATTACATAGATGAGTGTTCCGGACGGTCGTGCACAGCATGATGGGATATGTAGTTTTCTTACTGCATTAAGATGTGTGGCGGCGGTGCCGTAGTGCGCATGCGCCATCGGGCGTTGTTCAATACAACTCTCGCGATCCTTTAGATATCCCGCACATGCGCGGTTAGTATCAATGGACGCCATCACTCCATTCAATACCGGCATATGATGCGAACATGGAGGGGATGCAGTGGAGCCATGCTGTGGGCCAACTGATAGCTAGATGTCCACACACCACCTGGTAATTGTGATTGATGTCTGTAATAAGTGATTGTATTGGTTATTTTGGTGGTGGAAGGTGTTTATATTTCATATAAATTGTGTCTGTTTCTTGTAAGTAGCCAGCTTGAAAAAGACCCATTATGGGTCGAAAGGTTGCTGGCACTTGGACCAAAGGTCTATTATTATATTTATCTCACTGCCTGGAGTGAGGCCTTTTTTATCACTTTATCTGGTTCCAAGAATTAAATTATAAAATTATCTCCAGATGGTATAAGACCCCAGTCTTACTCAACAAAATAGATCCAGACTATTCCCGTTAATGTTGGAGATGCTCAGATGACATTGGATCGTAATCTCACATCTGGTTTTCATGTCTGCTTCTACAACCTTTTTGGCAAGAGATCCAGAAGTTACGAGGTCTTATCTTCAAATCTAACATCACCCTTAGACCTGAGATCATTTTTTTAAACTTGGATGCTCCAGGCCTCATAACTGAATACAAACCCATTTTCCGATTTCTCTTAAATGCAGCTAAAATTTCTGGAGAGACAACACAGCTCCCTCCCTCATGGAGTGGTATAAAGAGGCGAACATTATCTGTTCTTTTCAGAAAGTGAGAGCTAGGCGGGTAGGAGACTTGAAGAAGTTCACAAATTTCTGGAACGCCTGGCTCTTCCTCACATGTGGAGACTACGGCCCGCTCCTGCAACCTGTTGTTGTCTCCTAATTACTGAGTCTTTTCTCTATTTTCTTTATCTGGTCATTCTACACTAGCGACTATCCCTTACATGATTATTTTCTCCTATCTGTTGGTTTTCATCATAGGTCCAACAGAGCTGTCATTCTTCTTTGTTATGTACACGATTGATTGCTTTATTTTGTTATTACCTATTGTTTTTTTTCATTTGTATTGTAACCCCCATCCCCCCTTTTATATTAATCAAAAAATAAAGAATATATACAAAAAAATTGTCAAAACTTACTAAAAATATTGCTTAAAAAAAGCATAGCTATTAATCTAGAGAAAAAATAAAAATGGCAAAAAATAAAACTAAATGTCATCAATCAGGAAAAATTTTATAACTGACACCGAGAGAAATATAGGAGCTGGATGCCATCATGCAGAGGTTACTGCTGTTCTGCTGTTGAGTCTCCTGGAGACTTTCTCTTCACTCACATTTGGGAACTAGTTATTGGCAATTAATTAGCGTCCTGTTAGATGGGATATCAGCCATTACAGTGATTAATCTCAGGTGTTTATCCTTCACCTAATAAAAATGCTTTGAATGTTGTTTAGCTAAGAAGATGAGAAGAACAGAAGGCTTGATGTCAAATCCACAGTGCTGCTCTATCTCAGGAACATGTAGATGTATGAAGATCTGAATTCTCTTCTGTTTGGACAGAGGAACCTACTAGGTTTTTTTGTTGAATACACGCCTATCTCTGGTTCTTCTGGCCCTATCACCAGCCGGGATCTTAAGAATTGCCAAGTTTTTTTCCACAATATTCACTGATTTATATCTATGCCTCATTAAGATTCAGGTATGATCAGTGATGACAATTTAGCTACGTTGTCTGAAGTAGGCTGTAATCCCCTTGTACCTTCTGAGGCAGAGGTTACTGAGCTGTCCCTCCTCCATACTTTACACCAAAGTTGTGATTGTTCAGTTTAACCTCTATGTATGGAGAGAAACTAAGCAGAAAGTTTGTGCATGGAGAGATTGTTAAGTCACAAAGGTAAAGTGTTGTGTTATTTAAACCTCTTCCAGACCAGAGATTTTTTATTTTTCCTTTTTTTTTCTACCTGCCTTCCAAGAGCATTAAGTTGATGCAGAGAGAGATCGTTAAGTTATAAGATCAAGTTTTGTTTTTTGAACCTACAATTTAATTTACATGAATATGTAGATGTTCTTGTTAGTTCTTAATTTTGCAGAATTAGTACTTTATAGTGCTGCAGAGGCTGATTGACACCAATCTATTTTACATGAAGATTATGAGAAAAATACAAAGTTACAAAGTTCAGTCAAATCGAGTTTCTGCTATCACCAAGAGAGGTCTTTATATTCATATTTTAAACTAATAATCACTTCGCCAGAATATCTTATGCAATTCATAGATGTAGCGTAGTATAATATAATCTACATGCACCAATTAAGAAAATAAATTATTCACCAAGAAGTTGTCGAAATCAAATAAAACTATCTCTGTGTGAATGTATTGATGATTTAAGTGAGGGATTACAATATAAGAGTGAAATGATAAACTTGACCCTGTTGGGCCACCTCTAGCCTGGATACATGATGAGACACAGTCAGGTATGGAAACATACAGGTTTTGTATGGTATCATGCCTCACATTTGCCCACAGTGGTTGCAACTGGGCTTCTAGATCCTGCACACTCGTAGGCTACTAAAGCTGACATCCCAGTGATTCCCTTAAATGCTTGATTAGCGATAAATCTGCCAACAGGGAAGAACAGGGAAGAACAAGGAAGTATGCAATCTGGCTGTGTGTGGGTGACCAGTACTCTGCTGAAAAATGCCAGTTGGGAGCTCTGTCATGAGAGGCAACACATGCGGCTGCAGGATGTCGGGCATATATCACTGAGCTGTTAATATCCTTCCTATAAGTAGGGGTGACCTAGATCACACCAGCAGTTGGGGTAGTATGTCACTCCACAGCAAACGCAGAACTGAAGTGCTCACCATGAGACCTCCATACTTGAACAGGACTGTCATTGACCCTCAAACAGAATCTGGAAAAGACAATACAGTTCCAGTCCATAGCAGTCCAGGTTTCTCATTAACACCAATTCAACTGAAGGTGACGGTGTTGGGGTCTTAATGGCAAGACACATAACAGGTGCTGTGACACCAAATTTCCTTCTGCTAAGTGCCTGGAAATGGTTTTGTCACGGACATGGCTCTGTGTCTGGATGGTGGACAACTGAACTGCTAGGTCTGCTTGTACTTGCCAGTGGATCAAATGATCCTCCCAACTGGTGGTCTGTCTGGACCCTCTTTGCCATGTGTGCCCTCACATATCTATTGCTCCCAACACTGCTAACAGCTTGATTAGAATGGCCTAGATGGTGTGAATTTGTTGAAATGACCATCTTGCTTCTCTCACTGCAATGATGTGCCCTCTCTCAAAGTGCGTTAATTGTGCAAAATGTCTTTGAGTGTGTCACAGAGGCATTACTAGTAGTCAACGGTCTATCAACAAGTGTACACTATGCAACAAGATACATTAGCAACATGGAAAGGAGTTTCCTGCCCACTAAGCAGTCACTCCCTAGGGCAGATGTGGGGGTGGATTGTAATTTGGGAGTGCAGGATGATCAGGCAGCTAGCTGGGTGACAGAGGGAGGGGTGGAGGGAAGAGATCAAGTCAAATTTCTCTAAAACTTCTCACACAGAATTCATTTTTAATATTTTTCATGGAAAGTAGAACTTCTAGAAATTAGAGCCTTGGCATTCTGATGTATGAGGTAATAGGGGGAAGAGTTTCATCTTTAAATTGGAGGATGATAATGGTTATCCAAATGTTTCATTTGTCGTTGAAGTGGTCTAGGTTTCCACCTTGAATTGCTATCATTTTTGTATATGCAGTTGTTTGAAACTGTTAGTATGGTATCTTCTATGGAAGATATTACTTTTCCTGTTTTGTTCTATCGTAAGTTGGGAATCATGGAGAACTTGGCATGTGATAGTTCTGAAATTAAGTAGTAAGTTACAAATGCCGAGCAGTAAAAGGGCTAGCCCCTGACTTCTTTTTATTTGAGGTGAAGAGGAAAGTGACTTCAAGCAGTAGAACACTGAACCCCACAGACTAGAAATAAGTGGGCAGCTCCAAAAAATGTGGAAAAGCATGCTCCTAGAGTATTGGTAGAATTCAGTATCTGGTTCCTCAAGAACATTGGTATGTGGAAGTGTGTAGCTGGATGGGAGTGGGAAAATTTCCTGATTTGGATAAAGGTGAATAGAATTCTGATGAGGGAACTTCATATCTTTCTTGTAACAAGGAAAAAGGTATAAGGTAGTCTATCCTTTGTAATTAATACAGATGTTCGCAGCTACAAATATACTTGTATGTTATTCAAATGACCAATAAAATCATTGAAAAAGAAATTAGAATTTAATATAACTTATTGGTTATACTTATTGCTGAACAATTTCCAACTATTTGATGCATAAAACCTCTTAACATTTCTGTTTTTAAGGCTCTGACTTTGTTGGAAGCTGAATGAAGTATTAATGAGGTTTGGGTTGGATTTTATGAATGAAGAACCTTTGACAGCAGAAGGAAATTTTATATTCCATTGTGGCACTGAAGACTTCGACTGTAGGAATTGTGGTTGGAATTTAAAGTTTTGGGGATGAAAAAGTTGACATTTTTCTGTAACACAAACACAATTGTGGAAGTCTTTTGGTGGGATTAAACTTCTAAAAAATATAAATGATATACATATAACATGGATAATGTAAACCAGACCTTGCTGACAGAACTGATTTTGGTTGGGTTTACTCAGAACTTTCAGGCTTGTATTTTACTGTTTGTCTTGTTCTTTATCATGTATATATTGACCATCCTGGGGAACGGTTTTCTGATTTTCACCATCATTGTCAGTCCTCAGTTACACACTCCGATGTATTATTTCCTCTGTAATTTGTCTTCTATTGATTTAGGCTACACATCATCCTCGATACCAAAACTTCTGCTGGATTTATTTTCTAATACAAGGACAATTTCTGTCACCGGATGCTTGATCCAAATGAACTTTGCTCTTTTTCTAGGTGTAGCTGAATGTATATTACTGGCTGTGATGGCCTATGATCGATATGTAGCTATATGCTTTCCCTTACATTACACTGTCATTATGAGTTGGAGAGTATGTAATTGCATCACTATCGTTATGTGGTCAGGAAGTTTTATTGTGACTCTTATACCAAATATCATAAAACCTCTTGTATTCTGTAGGAGAAACCAATTAAACCATGTTTCTTGTGAAATTTTAGCGGTACTCGAGGTGGCTTGTGGGGATCTCACCATCACTAAAATGCACATGTTTTACCAGAGTATTGTTATTTTAATATCACCACTTCTATTCATTATTGTCTCTTACATTTGTATCATCATCTCTATATTAAAGATCAGTTCAGTGGGCGGTAGATCTAAAGCCTTCTCCACCTGCGCTTCCCACCTCACGGTGGTTATTATGTTTTACGGGACAAGTGTGGTCATGTACATGGGACAGGCAAGATTTTCCTCTTCCCTGAAATATATTTCTCTGGTTTATGGTGTTGGAACTCCAGTACTAAATCCTTTCATCTACAGCCTGAGAAATAATGATGTGAAAGAGGCCTTTATGAAATGGATTCTGATATATACATACATTGGCCATAAATTCTGTAACTGTGTTAGTGATGTTAAAAACTCTTGTATGAAAAAGACAAAAGTATTGTAGAGGTAATACCTTCATTGGCCAACTACAAAAATACTTTGTGCAAGCTTTTAGGGCTCAGGGGCTCCTTCATCAGAAAAGATAAAGGGGGCACAGAGAGAAAAAGCCCAGCATTTATATAGTATTACATGAAGATAAACCAGAGTCACAGAACTAAGTTTATGCATAAGATGAAAGGGGGAGAGGTGATGACTTAAGAAGCAATGGGAGTGAAGTCCCCATATAAACCCAGGTGTTAATTTGAGCCCCTGTGTTAATAGCTAGAAATGTCTTATCAGTTTTACCCCACACATTCTCCTTTCACAGTCTTTTTAAGATGACCTTAAACTATTCAGACTTTTAGATGCATTAAACTGTGATCTGGTCCAGAGAAATGGGGCAACCTTGAGGATCCTTTCCTCTAGACTTGATCACAGTTTAATGGATCTAAAAGTCTCAAAACTTTAAAATCATCTTAAGAACGACAGAAACAGAAAAATGAGTGAACTCAAACAAATAAATTCCCAGACCTTAACACAAGGGCCCAATTTAGCACCCGAGTTTATGACTTATTATATTGACAAGTCACACTCATCAGCCTGATCTGTGACTTTCTGTCATCACCTTCCCCCTTTCCTCTCTACATAAATCATAGCCCCGTGACTCTATTTTAACTTGATGTAAAATGTCTTAAGCACTGTGTTTTTCATGCCTAATAATAATAATAAATAATCATTTGTACAGTGTCAACTTATTCTGCAGCACTTTCGAAGCACATGGGGAACACAAACAATACAAAAATTGCAGCAATTACAAATTTTACATGTGATATTCAATTATTTAGAAACAAAGGGGGTGGGGATGATAAAAGAAGGTACAGGGCAGGTGGTGAAGCAAGGGGGAACACAGCGATGCGATGATAACGTGATATACATATGGGGTGTGGGTAGTACAGGAGGTATGGGGCAGGAAGAGTACATGACAGGCAAAAGTGGAAAGCCATAGGGAGTAGTAGGGACATATTGTGGGGGTAGGGTACTAGATCAAGAGGTTAGATATGCTTTTTTGAAGAGGGGCGCCTTTAAGGCGCATCTAAAGTTCCATGCATTGTCCGGATGTTTTCGGGTAGAGCATTTCAGAAGATTGATGCTGCTCTAGAGAGGACTTGGAGGCGAATATGTGAAGTTCTTATTAGAAGAGTATTTAGTCTGTGTGATAGCAGAGTGGACTGCATGGGATGGGTGAAGTATGGACAGGAGGGAAGTGATTTTTTTTGATGTGGGGCTGTAGAGAGCATTGTGGGTGAGGGTGATGAGTTTGAGTTGAATTCTGTAGTGTATGGACAGCCAATGAAGTGACTGGCTTAGTTTTGAGGCACAACTTCATGCAGTAAGAAAACTAAATATATGTGGACCTCTTGGTGGTTCATGAGGCATTGAATAACATCACGCTAGAGTTGAAGTTTACCCTTACATATTCTCGGGAGAGAGTGGATTTCCTAGATGTTAGGATCACTAAAAATGGCAGTGTACTTGACACAGATTTATTTCAGAAGGATACAAACAGGAACAATTTATTGCATTATTCTAGCTATCATCCACGCAATATGCGTAATTCATTATCGTGGAGCCAATGATTAAGGGTATGTAGAATAGTCACTGATGATCATTTTGACCAAAGACTTGAGGAAATGACCAACAAATTCCTGATGAGGGGTCACCCGAGAGAGGTCGTCACAATGGCTGTTTATAAAGCCCGTGCATTGACTCGGGATTAATTATTGGTTCCAGGAGTACAGGAGGAAGAGACACCTGGAGTTCCTTTCATTTCCACATATGAACCAATGAGTAGACAGTTGGCAGATGTTTTGAGGCGGTATTGGCCAATTTTACAGAAGAACTGTCCTCAGGTACATGAATTTGCCCAGACATCACTCATGGTATATAAACGGGGACCTAATTTCAGGGACAAGCTTGTGAGTGCCCAGGTGAAGGATGTAGATTTCAGCCTGATATACGTGCCCGTCCACATTTGTGATATACCTAATTTCTTGCCTGTGTGATCTTTTGTACGTAGGAGAGACCACAACGGAGATATAGTGAATCATAAGAGCAGTATTCAAACTTAAAAAATGGACCTTTCCATCCCCAAACGTTTTGTTCTGGCCGGCCATTCTGTGAGTCAACTCAAGTTCAGGGTGATCGAACATGTCCCCGCTAACATCAGGGGATGGGATCGGGAGGGATCCTTACTTAAAAAAATGTATCTTTCATTTGGACATTCTCTATCCTAATTGTTTGAACTTGGAGTTCAATATGGCACCTTTTATCTGACGTAATGGGAGAAATAGGGTCTATTAGTTCCTTCCATCTGTATCATTAGAAAACTGTACAGTTGGTAATTTTCTGTAATTATTATATTTTATGTTTTTCTCGATTTTTTTTTTTTTTTTTAATCTTTTTTCAAAAATAAATATTTATTGTAGGATTTTAATATATTTCTTTTTGTTGTTTCTAGTGTTGGATGGTGTTGAAGATATTGAAGATATTTGGGCGGATTGCGGCTCTGGTTTGGTCCTGGTGTCATGGCTCCTCTAATTGTTGTGCATTCCCTTGCATAGAGATCATTGTATGAATTTTTCTATGAATACTTTTTCTATGAATATTTTCTCTATTAATTTTTTCTATAAAGAATTTTGTCGATGAAAATGCTTTATATGAATTTTCTCTATGAATTTTTTCATGCAGTTATTTATGAATTTTTTGTATAAAAAAGTTTATTTCTATGAACTGTCTTTGGAAATGATTTTGTAGAATAAACAGATTAATTGCAGCATTTTAGCTATAATGTGGTGTTTTTTTCTATTACTTGCTATTATATTCACATTTCAGGTGGCTAAAATGTGTGCTGCCCTTGATATGTGCCTTGTGCATTACATAGATGAGTGTTCCGGACGGTCGGGCACAGCATGATGGGATATGTAGTCTTCTTACTGCATTAAGATGTGTGTCGGCGATGCCGTAGTGCGCATGCGCATGCGCCATCGGGCGTTGTTCAATACAACTCTCGCGATCCTTTAGATATCCCGCACATGCGCGGTTAGTATCAATGGACGCCATCACTCCATTCAATGCTGGCATATGGTGCGAACATGGAGGGGATGCAGTGGAGCTATGCTGTGGGCCAACTGAAAGCTAGACGTCCACACACCACCTGGTAATTGTGATGGATGTCTGTAATAAGTGATTGTATTGGTTATTTTGGTGGTGGAAGGTGTTTATATTTCATATAAATTGTGTCTGTTTCTTGGGAGTAGCCAGCTTGAAAAAGACCCATTACGGATTGAAAGGTTGCTGGCACTTGGACCCAAGGTCTATTATTATATTTATCTCACTGCCTGGAGCGCGGCCTTTTTATCACTCTATCAGGTTCCAAGAATTAAATTATAAAATTATCTCCAGATGGTATAAGACCCCAGTCTTACTCAACAAAATAGATCCAGACTATTCCCATCTATGTTGGAGATGCTCAGATGACATTGGATCGTAATCTCACATCTGTTTTCGGGTCTGCTTCTACAACCTTTTTGGGAAGAGATCCAGAAGTTACGAGGTCTTATCTTCAAATCTAACATCACCCTTAAACCTGAGATCGTTTTTTTAAACTTGGATGCTCCAGGCCTCATAACTGAATACAAACCTATTTTCCCATTTCTCTTTAATGCGGCTAAAATTTCTGGAGAGACAACACAGCTCCCTCCATCCTGGAGTGGTATAAAGAGGCGAACATTATCTGTTCTTTTGAGAAAGTGAGAGCTAGGCGGGTAGGAGACTTGAAGAAGTTCACAAATTTCTGGAACGCCTGGCTCTTCCTCACATGTGGAGACTACGGCCCGCTCCTGCAACCTGTTGTTGCCTCCTAATTACTGAGTCTTTTCTCTATGTTCTTTATCTGGACATTCTACACTAGCGACTATCCCTTACATGATTATTTTCTCCTATCTGTTGGTTTTCATCATAGGTCCAACAGAGCTGTCATTCTTCTTTGTTATGTACACGATTGATTGCTTTATTTTGTTATTACCTTTCCTTTTTTTTCCATTTGTATTGTAACCCCCCTTTCCCCTTTTATATTAATCAAAAAATAAAGAATATATACAAAAAAATTGTCAAAACTTGCTAAAAATATTGCTTAAAAAAAGCATAGCTATTAATCTAGAGAAAAAATAAAAATGGCAAAAAATAAAACTAAATGTCATCAATCAGGAAAAATTTTATAACTGACACCGAGAGAAATATAGGAGCTGGATGCCATCATGTAGAGGTTACTGCTGTTCTGTTGTTGGGTCTCCTGGAGACTTTCTCTTCACTCCCATTTGGGAACTAGTTATTGGCAATTAATTAGCGTCCTGTTTGATGGGATATCAGCCATTACAGTGATTAATCTCAGGTGTTTATCCTTCACCTGATAAAAAGACTTTGAATGTTGTTTGGGTAAGAAGATGAGAAGAACAGAAAGCTTGATGTCAAATCCACAGTGCTGCTCTATCTCAGGAACATGTAGATGTATGAAGATCTGAATTCTCTTCTGTTAGGACAGAGGAACCTACTAGTTGTTTTGTCGAATGCAAGCTTATCCCTGGTTCTTTTGGCCCCATCACCAGCCGGGATCTTAAGAATTGCCAAGTTTTTTTCCACAATATTGACTAATTTATATCTATGCCCCATTAAGATTCAGGTATGATAAGTGATGGCAATTTAGCTACGTTGTATGAAGTAGGCTGTAATCCCCTTGTCCCTTCAGTGGCGCAGGTTACTGAACTGTCCCTCCTCCATACTTTACACCAAAGTTGTGATTGTTCAGTTTAGCCCCTATGTATGGAGAGAAACTAAGCAGAAAGTTTGTGCATGGAGAGATTGTTAAGTCACAAAGGTAAAGTGTTGTATTATTTAAACCTCTTCCAGACCAGAGATTTTTTATTTTTCCTTTTTTTTCTACCTGCCTTCCAAGAGCATTAAGTTGATGCAGAGAGAGATTGTTAAGTTACAAGATCAAGTTTTGTTTATTTGTACCCACAATGTATTCTAAATGAATAATTAGATGTTCTTGTAAGTTCTTAATTTTGCAGAAAGATTACTTTATAGTGCTGCAGAGGCTGATTGACACCAATCTATTTTACATGAAGATTATGAGAAAAATACAAAGTTACAAAGTTCTGCCAAATGGAGATTCTGCTATCACCAACTGAGGTCTTTATATTCATATTTTAAACTAATAATCACTTTGCCAGAATATCTTATGCAATTCATAGATGTAGCGTAGTATAATATAATCTACATGCACCAATTAAGAAAATAAATTATTCACCAAGAAGTTGTCGAAATCAAATAAAACTATCTTTGTGTGAATGTATTGATGATTTAAGTAAGGGATTACAATATAAGAGTGAAATGATAAACTTATTGGGTTAAACTGTACAATTCAAAGGAGACCCCTATACCCTGTTGGGCCACCTCTAGCCTGGATACATGATGAGACACAGTCAGGTATGGAAACATACAGGTTTTGTATGGTATCATGCATCACATTTGCCTTAAAGGCTTGATTAGCGATGAATCTGCCAACAGGGTAGAACAAGGAAGTATGCAATCTGGCTGTGTATGGGAGACCAGTACTCTGCTGAAAAATGCCTGTTGGGAGCTCTGTCATGAGAGGCAACACATGCGGCTGCCGGATGTCTGGCATATATCACTGAGCTGTTAATATCCTTCCTATCAGTAGGGGTGACCTAGATCACACCAGCAGTTGGGGTCATATGTCACTCCACAGCAAACGCAGAACTGAAGTGCTCACCATGAGACCTCCATACTTGAACATGACTGTCATTGACCCTCAAACAGAATCTGGAAAAGACGATACAGTTCCAGTCCATAGCAGTCCAGGTTTCTCATTAGCACCAATGCAAATGAAGGTGAAGGTGTTGGGGTCTTAATGGCAAGACACATAACAGGTGCTGTGACACCAAATTTCCTTCTGCTAAGTGCCTGGAAATGGTTCTGTCACAGACATGGTTCTGTGTCTGGATGGTGGACAACTGAACTGCTAGGTCTGCTTGTACTTGTCAGTGGATCAAATGATCCTCCCAACTGGTGGACTGTCTGGACCCTCTTTGCCATGTGTGCCCTCACATATCTATTGCTCCCAACACTGCTAACAGCTTGATTAGAATGGCCTAGATGGTGTGAATTTGTTGAAATGACCATCTTGCTTCTCTCACTGCAATGATGTGCCCTCTCTCAAAGTGCGTTAATTGTGCAAAATGTCTTTGAGTGTGTCACAGAGGCATTACTAGTAGTCAACGGTCTATCAACAAGAGGTACACTATGCAACAAGATACATTAGCAACATGGAAAGGATTGTCCTGCTCACTAAGCAGGCACTCCCTAAGGCAGATGTGCGGGTGGATGGTAATTTTGGGAGTGCAGGATGATTAGGCAGCTAGCTGGGTGGCAGAGGGAGGGGTGGAGGGAAGAGATCTAGTCAAATTTCTCTAAACATTCCCAGAGAGAATTCATTTTTAATATTTTTCATGGAAAATAGAACTTTTAGAAATTAGAGCCTTGGCATTCTGATGTATGAGGTAATAGGGGGAAGAGTTTCGTCTTTAAATTGGAGGATGATAATGGTTATCCAAATGTTTCATTTGTCGTTGAAGTGGTCTAGGTTTCCACCTTGAATTGCTATCATTTTTGTATATGCAGTTGTTTGAAACTGTTAGTATGGTATCTTCTATGGAAGATATTACTTTTCCTGTTTTGTTCTATCGTAAGTTGGGAAGCATGGAGAACTTGGCATGTGATAGTTCTGAAATTAAGTAGTAAGTTACAAATGCCGAGCAGTAAAAGGGCTAGCCCCTGACTTCTTTTTATTTGAGGTGAAGAGGAAAGTGACTTCAAGCAGTAGAACACTGAACCCCACAGACTAGAAATAAGTGGGCAGCTCCAAAAAATGTGGAAAAGCATGCTCCTAGAGTATTGGTGGAATTCAGTATCTGGTTCTTCAAGAACATTGGTATGTGGAAGTGTGTAGCTGGATGGGAGTGGGAAAATTTCCTGATTTGGATAAAGGTGAATAGAATTCTGATGAGGGAACTTCATATCTTTCTTGTAACAAGGAAAAAGGTATAAGGTAGTCTATCCTTTGTAATTAATACAGATGTTCGCAGCTACAAATATACTTGTATGTTATTCAAATGACCAATAAAATCATTGAAAAAGAAATTAGAATTTAATATAACTTATTGGTTATACTTATTGCTGAACAATTTCCAACTATTTGATGCATAAAACCTCTTAACATTTCTGTTTTTAAGGCTCTGACTTTGTTGGAAGCTGAATGAAGTATTAATGAGGTTTGGGTTGGATTTTATGAATGAAGAACCTTTGACAGCAGAAGGAAATTTTATATTCCATTGTGGCACTGAAGACTTCGACTGTAGGAATTGTGGTTGGAATTTAAAGTTTTGGGGATGAAAAAGTTGACATTTTTCTGTAACACAAACACAATTGTGGAAGTCTTTTGGTGGGATTAAACTTCTAAAAAATATAAATGATATACATATAACATGGATAATGCAAACCAGACCTTGCTGACAGAACTGATCTTGGTTGGGTTTACTCAGAACTTTCAGGCTTGTATTTTACTGTTTGTCCTGTTCTTTATCATGTATATATTGACCATCCTGGGGAATGGTTTTCTGATTTTCACCATCATTGTCAGTCCTCAGTTACACACTCCGATGTATTATTTCCTCTGTAATTTGTCTTCTATTGATTTAGGCTACACATCATCCTCGATACCAAAACTTCTGCTGGATTTATTTTCTAATACAAGGACAATTTCTGTCACTGGATGCTTGATCCAAATGAACTTTGCTCTTTTTCTAGGTGTAGCTGAATGTATATTACTGGCTGTGATGGCCTATGATCGATATGTAGCTATATGCTTTCCCTTACATTACACTGTCATTATGAGTTGGAGAGTATGTAATTGCATCACTATCGTTATGTGGTCAGGAAGTTTTATTGTGACTCTTATACCAAATATCATAAAACCTCTTGTATTCTGTAGGAGAAACCAATTAAACCATGTTTCTTGTGAAATTTTAGCGGTACTCGAGGTGGCATGTGGGGATCTCACCATCACTAAAATGCACATGTTTTACCAGAGTATTGTTATTTTAATATCACCACTTCTATTCATTATTGTCTCTTATATTTGTATCATCATCTCTGTATTGAAGATCAGTTCAGTGGGCGGTAGATCTAAAGCCTTCTCCACCTGCGCTTCCCACCTCACGGTGGTTATTATGTTTTACGGGACAAGTGTGGTCATGTACATGGGACAGGCAAGATTTTCCTCTTCCCTGAAATATATTTCTCTGGTTTATGGTGTTGGAACTCCAGTACTAAATCCTTTCATCTACAGCCTGAGAAATAATGATGTGAAAGAGGCCTTTATGAAAAGGATTCTGATATATACATACATTGGCCATAAATTCTGTAACTGTGTTAGTGATGTTAAAAACTCTTGTATGAAAAAGACAAAAGTATTGTAGAGGTAATACCTTCATTGGCCAACTAGAAAAATACTTTGTGCAAGCTTTTAGGGCTCAGGGGCTCCTTCATCAGAAAAGATAAAGGGGGCAGTGAGAGAAAAAGCCCAGCATTTACATAGTATTACATGAAGATAAACCAGAGTCACAGAACTAAGTTTATGCATAAGATGAAAGGGGGAGAGGTGATGACTTAAGAAGCAATAGATCAGGCTGTTGGGCGTGAAGTCCCCATATAAACCCAGGTGTTAATTTGAGCCCTTGTGTTAATAGCTAGAAATGTCTTATCAGTTTGACCTCACACATTTTCCTTTCACAGTCTTTTTAAGATGACCTTAAACTATTCAGACTTTTAAATCCATTAAACTGTGATCTGGTCCAGAGAAATGGGGCAACGTTGAGGAACCTTTCCTCTAGACTTGATCACAGTTTAATGGATCTAAAAGTCTCAAAACTTTAAAATCATCTTAAGAACGACAGAAACAGAAAAATGAGTGAACGCAAACAAATAACTTCCCAGACCTTAACACAAGGGCCCAATTTAGCACCTGAGTTTTTGACTTATTATATTGACAAGTCACACTCATCAGCCTGATCTGTGACTTTCTGTCATCACCTTCCCCCTTTCCTCTCTTCATAAATCATAGTCCCGTGACTCTATTTTAACTTGATGTAAAGTGTCTTAAGCACTGTGTTTTTCATGCCTAATAATAATAAATAATCATTTGTACAGTGTCAACTTATTCTGCAGCGCTTTCGAAGCACATGGGGAACACAAACAATACAAAAATTGCAGCAATTACAAATTTTACATGTGATATTCAATTATTTAGAAACAAAGGGGGTGTGGATGATAAAAGAAGGTACAGGGCAGGTGGTGAAGCAAGGGGGAACACAGCGATGATAACGTGATATACATATGGGGTGTGGGTAGTACAGGAGGTATGGGGCAGGAAGAGTACATGACAGGCAAAAGTGGAAAGCCATAGGGAGTAGTAGGGACATATTGTGGGGGTAGGGTACTAGATCAAGAGGTTAGATATGCTTTTTTGAAGAGGGGCGCCTTTAAGGTGCATCTGAAGTTCCATGTATTGTCCGGATGTTTTCGAGTAGAGCATTTCAGAAGATTGATGCTGCTCTAGAGAGGACCTGTAGGCGAGTATGTGAAGTTCTTATTAGAAGAGTATTTAGTCTGTGTGATAGCAGAGTGGACTGCATGGGATGGGTGAAGTATGGACAGGAGGGAAGTGATTTTTTTTGATGTGGGGCTGTAGAGAGCATTGTGGGTGAGGGTGATGAGTTTGAGTTGAATTCTGTAGTGTATGGACAGCCAATGAAGTGACTGGCATAGTTTTGAGGCACAACTTCATGCAGTAAGAAAACTACATATATGTGGACCTCTTGGTGGTTCATGAGGCATTGAATAACATCACGCTAGAGTTGAAGTTTACCCTTACATATTCTCGGGAGAGAGTGGATTTCCTAGATGTTAGGATCACTAAGAATGGCAGTGTACTTGACACAGATTTATTTCAGAAGGATATAAACAGGAACAATTTATTGCATTATTCTAGCTATCATCCACGCAATATGCGTAATTCATTATCGTGGAGCCAATGATTAAGGGTATGTAGAATAGCCACTGATGATCATTTTGACCAAAGACTTGAGGAAATGACCATCAAATTCCTGATGAGGGGTTACCCGAGAGAGGTGGTCACAATGGCTGTTTATAAAGGCCGTGCATTGACTCGGGATTAATTATTGGTTCCAGGAGTACAGGAGGAAGAGACACCTGGAGTTCCTTTCATTTCCACATATGAATCAATGAGTAGACAGTTGGCAGATGTTTTGAGGCGGTATTGGCCAATTTTACAGAAGAACTGTCCTCAGGTACATGAATTTGCCCAGACATCACTCATGGTATATAAACGGGGACCTAATTTTAGGGACAAGCTTGTGAGTGCCCAGGTGAAGGATGTAGATTTCAGCCTGATATACGTGCCCGTCCACTTTTGTGATATACCTAATTTCTTGCCTGTGTGATCTTTTGTACGTAGGAGAGACCACAACGGAGATATAGTGAATCATAAGAGCAGTATTCAAACTTAAAAAATGGACCTTTCCATCCCCAAACGTTTTGTTCTGGCCGGCCATTCTGTGAGTCAACTCAAGTTCAGGGTGATCGAACATGTCCCCGCTAACATCAGGGGATGGGATCGGGAGGGATCCTTACTAGAGATGAGCGAACGTGTTCTTCCGAGCTTGATATTCGTGCGAATATTAGGGTGTTCGGGATGTTCGTTATTCGTAACGAACACCATGCGGTGTTCTGGTTATTTTCACTTCCTTCCCTGAGACGTTAGCGCGCTTTTCTGGCCAATTGAAAGACAGGGAAGGCATTACAACTTCCCCCTGTGACGTTCAAGCCCTATACCACCCCCCTGCTGTGAGTGACTGGGAAGATCAGGTGTCACCCGAACATAAAAGTCGGCCCCTCCCGCGGTTCGCCTCAGATGCGGTGTGAGTTAGATGAGGGACAGTGCTGTTTGTACCGGAGCTGCTGTAGGGAAAGAATTGGTAGTTAGTGTAGGCTTCAAGACCCCCCAAAGGTCCTTATTAGGGCCACTGATAGCTGTGTGTTGGCTGCTGTTAGCAGTGGCAAATTTTTTTTTCTCAAAATCGCCTCTGCAGACCGTTGCACCTGGCATTAGGGACAGAAGTGCTGCATAGGCAGGGAGAGTGTTAGGAGTGAGTGTAGCCTTCAAGAACCTCAACGGTCCTTTCTAGGGCCATATTTATCCGTGTGCAGTACTGTCCAGGCTGCTGTTAGCTGTGCTGCATTTTTTTTTGCTTCTCAAAATCGCCTCTGCAGACCATTGCACCCTCCATTGATACTGCAGGGAAAGAATTGTATAGGCAGGGCGACAACACAGTTGTTATTCATTGAATATACGCAGTGCTGCCTTTTGGTGCCAAAAAACTGAAAACAAATCTATTTGTCCAGCCTCTGTCCGTCCTAAGGGCTGTGGACACGTGTGAGCTGCGTGAACAACATTGCTAAATCAGACGCACCCAGCTACGCTTTACTGCTGGCTTCGCCATTTGCTTTCCTTAATTGGGAAAAAAATACCTGCTCTCCAAGAGTTATAATAACTCTGCTACCCTCACGTTCTGTGACACATAAGCAGGGACACAGCACAGTTATTAAACTTCTCATGTTCATTGAATATACGCAGTGCTGCCTTTTGGTGGAAAAAAACTGAAAACAAATCTATTTGTCCAGCCTCTGTCCGTCCTAAGGGCGGTGGAGACGTGTGAGCTGCGTGAACGACATTGCTAAATCAGACGCACCCAGCTACGCTTTACTGCTGGCTTCGCCATTTGCTTTCCTTAATTGGGAAAAAAATACCTGCTCTCCAAGAGTTATAATAACTCTGCTACCCTCACGTTCTGTGACACATAAGCAGGGACACAGCACAGTTATTAAACTTCTCATGTTCATTGAATATACGCAGTGCTGCCTTTTGGTGGAAAAAAACTGAAAACAAATCTATTTGTCCAGCCTCTGTCCGTCCTAAGGGCGGTGGACACGTGTGAGCTGCGTGAACAACATTGCTAAATCAGACGCACCCAGCTACGCTTTACTGCTGGCTTCGCCATTTGCTTTCCTTAATTGGGAAAAAAATACCTGCTCTCCAAGAGTTATAATAACTCTGCTACCCTCACGTTCTGTGACACATAAGCAGGGACACAGCACAGTTATTAAACTTCTCATGTTCATTGAATATACGCAGTGCTGCCTTTTGGTGGAAAAAAACTGAAAACAAATCTATTTGTCCAGCCTCTGTCCGTCCTAAGGGCGGTGGACACGTGTGAGCTGCGTGAACAACATTGCTAAATCAGACGCACCCAGCTACGCTTTACTGCTGGCTTCGCCATTTGCTTTCCTTAATTGGGAAAAAAATACCTGCTCTCCAAGAGTTATAATAACTCTGCTACCTTCACGTTCTGTGACACATTAGCAGGGACACAGCACAGTTATTAAACTTAGATAATTCATTCACTAGAGGCAGTGGGGCCTTTCGTTTTCCAAAAAGGGCAAAAATTATATTTGGCCTGCAGTCTTGCGCCAATTTATTTCCTGCCTGTGAAATCAAATCACTGGTAATACAGCATGCTGAGGGGTAGGGGTAGGCCTAGAGGACGTGGACGCGGCCGAGGACGCGGAGGGCCAAGTCAGGGTGTGGGCACAGCCCGAGCTCCTGATCCCGGTGTGTCGCAGCCGACTGCTGCGCGATTAGGAGAGAGGCACGTTTCTGGCGTCCCCACATTCATCGCCCAATTAATGGGTCCACGCGGGAGACGGTTATTAGAAAATGAGCAGTGTGAGCAGGTCCTGTCCTGGATGGCAGAAAGTGCTTCGAGCAACCTATCGTCTACCCGCAGTTCTGCGCCGTCCACTGCTGCCAATCCGAATCCTCTGTCTGCTGCTCCTTCTTCCTCCCAGCCTCCTCACTCCACTACAATAACACCTGCTCAGGAGCGGGAACACTCCCAGGAACTGTTCTCGGGCCCCTGCTTAGATTGGGCAGCAGCGGTTCCTCTCCCACCAGAGGAGTTTATCGTCACTGATGCCCAACCATTCGAAAGTTCCCGGGGTCCGGGGGAAGAGGCTGGGGACTTCCGCCAACTGTCTCAACAACTTTCTGTGGGTGAGGAGGACGATGACGATCAGACACAGTTGTCTTGCAGTGAGGTAGTAGTAAGGGCAGTAAGTCCGAGGGAGCAGCGCACAGAGGATTCGGAGGAAGAGCAGCAGGACGATGAGGTGACTGACCCCACCTGGTGTGCAACGCTTACTCAGGAGGACAGGTCTTCAGAGGGGGAGTCAATGGCATCAGCAGGGCAGGTTGCAAGAGGCAGTGCGGTGGCCAGGGGTAGAGGCAGGGCCAGACCGAATAATCCACCAAGTGTTTCCCAAAGCGCCCCCTCGCGCCATGCCACCCTGCAGAGGCCGAGGTGCTCTAAGGTCTGGCAGTTTTTCACAGAGACGCCTGACGACCGACGAACAGTGGTGTGCAACCTTTGTCGCGCAAAGCTCAGCCGGGGAGCCAACACCAACAGCCTCACCACCACCACCATGCGCAGACATATGATGGCCAAGCACCCCGCAAGGTGGGACGAAGGCCGTTCAGCGCCTCCGGTTTGCACCCCTGCCTCTCCCCCTGTGCCCCAACCTGCCACTGAGATGCAACCCCCCTCTCAGGACACAGGCACTACCGTCTCCTGGCCTGCACCCACACCCTCACCTCCGCTGTCCTCGGCCCCATCCAGCAGTGTAGTTCAGCGCACCGTCCAGCCGTCGCTTGCGCAACTGTTGGAGCGCAAGCGCAAGTACGCCGCCACGCACCCGCACGCTCAAACGTTAACCGTCCGCATAGCAAAATTCATCAGCCTTGAGATGCTGCCGTATAGGGTTGTGGAAACGGAGTCCTTCAAAAGTATCATGGAGGCGGCGGCCCCGCGCTACTCAGTTCCCAGTCGCCACTACTTTTCCCGATGTGCCGTCCCAGCCCTGCACGACCACGTCTCCCGCAACATTGTGCGCGCCCTCACCAACGCGGTTACTGCCACGGTCCACTTAACTACGGACACGTGGACAAGCACAGGCGGGCAGGGCCACTACATCTCCCTGACGGCACATTGGGTGAATTTAGTGGAGGCTGGGACAGAGTCAGAGCCTGGGACCGCTCACGTCCTACCCACCCCCAGAATTGCGGGCCCCAGCTCGGTGCTGGTATCTGCGGAGGTGTATGCTTCCTCCACTAAAGCACCCTCCTCCTCCTCCTCCTCCTCTGTCTCGCAATCAAGATGTGTTAGCAGCAGCATGTCGCCAGCAGTCGGTGTCGCGCGGTGTGGCAGCACAGCGGTGGGCAAGCGTCAGCAAGCCGTGCTGAAACTACTCAGCTTAGGCGATAAGAGGCACACGGCCCACGAACTGCTGCAGGGTCTGACACAGCAGACCGACCGCTGGCTTGCGCCGCTGAGCCTCCAACCGGGCATGGTCGTGTGTGACAACGGGTGTAACCTGGTGGCGGCTCTGCAGCTCGGCAGCCTCACGCACGTGCCATGCCTGGCCCACGTCTTTAATTTGGTGGTTCAGCGGTTTCTGAAAAGCTACCCACGCTTGTCAGACCTGCTCGTAAAGGCGCGCCGGCTCTGCGCACATTTCCGCAAGTCCCACACGGACGCTGCCACCCTGCGCACCCTGCAACATCACTTTAAGCTGCCAGTGCAC
>NC_089837.1:10390887-10423387 GCF_035609145.1 Eleutherodactylus coqui | reverse complement strand
ACGGGCCATTGTCTACAGCCGGGCCATCGTCTACAGCCGGATCTGCTCCAACCCAACAGACAGAGAGGAACATCTATAAATCAGGGAGACCATCCCACCTCAACTGATGGGAAACCGCCAGGGGCGGCGGGCTCCCGGGGGAAAACCGCCAGGGGCGGCGGGCTCCCGGGGGAAAACCGCCAGGGGCGGCGGGCTCCCGGGGGAAAACCGCCAGGGGCGGCGGGCTCCCGGGGGAAAACCGCCAGGGGCGGCGGGCTCCCGGGGGAAAACCGCCAGGGGCGGCGGGCTCCCGGGGGAAAACCGCCAGGGGCGGCGGGCTCCCGGGGGAAAACCGCCAGGGGCGGCGGGCTCCCGGGGGAAAACCGCCAGAGCCAATGTTGTGGGGGCTCCTGGGACCCCCTTGTGTGCGCGGCCGAGCATTACCCTGCTGGAAGCCGCCATGAGGGGAACACATGTGGCTGCAGGATGTCCTGAACATATCGCTGAGCTGTCACTGTCCCTCGTACCACCACTAGGGGGGACCTATGTGATGACCCCCAGACCATCACACCAGCAATGGGCAGTGTGCACACACACACACACACACACACACACACGACACCTCCCCCATCCCCTTTCTGTGCAACGTTACACAAACACACACGCCCCCCCCCCTCTCCGCACTATATTACATTCCGCCACTCCGCGCAATATATTACATACTGACTCCCCCCCGCGCAGTATATCCCTGCATGATGCCCCCCCGCGCGCAGTATATCACTGCATGACGCCCGCCCCCCCCCCGTATATTACTTCATCACGCCCCCCCCGTATATTACTTCATCACGCCCCCCCCGTATATTACTTCATCACGCCCCCCCCGTTTATTACTTCATCACGCCCCCCCCGTTTATTACTTCATCACGCCCCCCCCGTTTATTACTTCACCCCCCCCCCCGTTTATTACTTCACCACGCCCCCCCCCCGTTTATTACTTCATCACGCCCCCCCCCGTTTATTACTTCATCACGCCCCCCCCGTTTATTACTTCATCACGCCCCCCCCCCGTTTATTACTTCATCACGCCCCCCCCCGTTTATTACTTCATCACGCCCCCCCCCGTTTATTACTTCATCACGCCCCCCCCGTTTATTACTTCACCACGCCCCCCCCGTTTATTACTTCACCACGCCCCCCCCCGTTTATTACTTCACCACGCCCCCCCCCGTTTATTACTTCACCACGCCCCCCCCCCCCGTTTATTACTTCACCACGCCCCCCCCCGTTTATTACTTCACCACGCCCCCCCCCGTTTATTACTTCACCACGCCCCCCCCCCGTTTATTACTTCACCACGCCCCCCCCCGTTTATTACTTCACCACGCCCCCCCCCGTTTATTACTTCACCACGCCCCCCCCCCCGTATATTACTTCACCACGCCCCCCCCCCCCCGTATATTACTTCATGACGCCCCCCCGCAGTATATTATTACATGACGCTCCCCCCCCCCGTGCAGCATATTATTACATGACGCCCCCCCTCCCGCACTATATATTACTACATGACGCCCCCCCGCACAGTCTATTACTGCATGAAGCCCCCCGTGCAGCATATTACTACATGACGCCCCCCCCCCCCCCGCACAGTATATTACTGCATGACGCCCCCCGTGCAGCATATTACATGACACCCCCCCTTCCCGCACTATATTACTACATAACGCCCCCCCCGCACAGTACATTACTGCATGACGCCCCCCCGTGCAGCATATTACATGACGCCCCCCCCCCCCCGCACAGTATATAACTACATGACACCCCCCCCCCGCACAGTATATTACTGCATGACGCCCCCCTCCCGCACTATATATTACTACATGACACCCCCCGCTATATATTACATGACGCCCCCCCCCCCCGCACAGTATATATTACATGACGCCCCCCCCGCACAGTATATAACTACATGACGCCCCCCCCCCCGCACAGTATATTACTACATGACGCCACCCTCCCCCCCCCCCGCACAGTATATTACTGCATGACGCCCCCCCGTGCAGCATATTATTACATGACGCCCCCCCCCCCGCACAGTATATTACTACATGACGCCCCCCCCCGCACCGTATATTACTGCATCACGCTCCCCGTGCAGCATATTACATGACGCCCCCCGTGCAGCATATTACATGACGCCCCCCCCCCCGCACAGTATATTACTGCATGACGCCCTCTCCCCCCCCCCCCCCCCCCGCACAGTATATTACCGCATGACGCCCCCCCGTGCAGCATATTATTACATGACGCCCCCCCCCCTCCCGCACTATATAACTACATGACGCCCCCCCTCCCGCACTATTACTACATGACGCCCTCCCCTCACCCGCACAGTATATTACTGCATGACGCCCCCCCGTGCAGCATATTATTACATGACGCCCCCCCGCACAGTATATTACTGCATCACGCCCCCCCGTGCAGCATATTACATGACGCCCCCCGTGCAGCATATTACATGACGCCCCCCCCCCGCACAGTATATAACTACATGACGCCCCCCCTCCCGCACTATATATTACTACATGACGCCCTCCCCACCCCCCGCACAGTATATTACTGCATGACGCCCCCCCCCCGCACAGTATATAACTACATGACGCCCCCCCTCCCGCACTATTACTACATGACGCCCTCCCCCCCCGCACAGTATATTACTGCATGACGCCCCCCGTGCAGCATATTACATGACGCCCCCCCGCACAGTATATTACTACATGACGCCCCCCGTGCAGCATATTATTACATGACGCCCCTGCACAGTATATTACTGCATGACGCCCCCCGTGCAGCATATTATTACATGACGCCCCCCCCTCCCGCACTATATAACTACATGACGCCCCCCGTGCAGCATATTATTACATGACGCCCCCCCCTCCCGCACTATATAACTACATGACGCCCCCCCTCCCGCACAGTATATTACTACATGACGCCCCCCCCCGCACAGTATATTACTGCATCACGCCCCCCGTGCAGCATATTACATGACGCCCCCCCCGCACAGTATATAACTACATGACGCCCCCCCTCCCGCACTATATATTACTACATGACGCCCTCCCCCCCCCCCGCACAGTATATTACTGCATGACGCCCCCCCGTGCAGCATATTACTACATGACGCCCCCCCCCGCACAGTATATTACAGCATGACGCCCCCCGTGCAGCATATTACATGACGCCCCCCCCGCACAGTATATTACTACATGACGCCCCCCGTGCAGCATATTATTACATGACGCCCCCCCGCGCAGTATATTACTACATGACGCCCCCCGTGCAGCATATTATTACATGACGCCCCTGCACAGTATATTACTGCATGACGCCCCCCGTGCAGCATATTACTACATGACGCCCCCCCCCTCCCGCACTACATAACTACATGACGCCCCCCCCTCCCGCACTATATATTACTGCATGATGCCCCCCCCGTGCAGCATATTATTACATGACGCCCCCCCCCCGCACAGTATATTACTGCATCACGCCCCCCGTGCAGCATATTACATGACGCCCTAAGCCCCCCCCCCCCGCACAGTATATTACAGCATGACGCCCCCCGTGCAGCATATTATTACATGACGCCCCCCCGCACAGTATATTACTACATGACGCCCCCCGTGCAGCATATTATTACATGACGCCCCCCCGCGCAGTATATTACTACATGACGCCCCCCGTGCAGCATATTATTACATGACGCCCCTGCACAGTATATTACTGCATGACGCCCCCCGTGCAGCATATTATTACATGACGCCCCCCCCCCTCCCGCACTATATATTACTGCATGATGCCCCCCCGTGCAGCATATTATTACATGACGCCCCCCCCCCCGCACAGTATATTACTGCATCACGCCCCCCGTGCAGCATATTACATGACGCCCTCCCCCCCCCCCGCACAGTATATTACTGCATGACGCCCCCCCGTGCAGCATATTACTACATGACGCCCCCCCGCACAGTATATTACAGCATGACGCCCCCCGTGCAGCATATTATTACATGACGCCCCCCCGCACAGTATATTACTGCATGACGCCCCCCCGTGCAGCATATTACTACATGACGCCCCCCCCCGCACAGTATATTACTACATGACGCCCCCCGTGCAGCATATTATTACATGACGCCCCCCCGCGCAGTATATTACTACATGACGCCCCCCGTGCAGCATATTATTACATGACGCCCCTGCACAGTATATTACTGCATGACGCCCCCCGTGCAGCATATTATTACATGACGCCCCCCCCCCCCCGCACAGTATATTACTGCATCACGCCCCCCGTGCAGCATATTATTACGTGACGCCCCCCCGCACAGTATATTACTACATGACGCCCCCCGTGCAGCATATTACGTGACGCCCCCCCGCACAGTATATTACTGCATGACGCCCCCCCGTGCAGCATATTATTACATGACGCCCCCCCCCCGCACAGTATATTACTACATGACGCCCCCCCCGTGCAGCATATTACATGACGCCCCCCCCCCCGCACAGTATATTACTACATGACGCCCCCCCCCCCCCGCACAGTATATTACTACATGACGCCCCCCCGCACAGTATATTACTGCATGACGCCCCCCCCCCCCCCCCCGTGCAGCATATTACTACATGACGCCCCCCGTGCAGCATATTATTACATGACGCCCCTGCACAGTATATTATTACATGACGCCCCGCCTCCCGCACTATATATAACTACATGACGCCCCCCTCCCGCAGTATATTATTACATGCCCCCCGCATCTCACCGTTCGGCCTCCGTCGCCGTTCTTCTCTTCTCTCACAGCTGAGCCTCGTAACCCAAACAAACCCCCCTCATCTGCTCTCCGGGCCGCACTACAACAAGCCGCGCTGTGATTGGTCCCCTCTGCCTTCCCTGTGTAAAGCAGCTTCTGATTTGCCTTTAGGAGTCATCTGAAGCGTTCCTCGCCTCGGTATGAGATCGGGGCGGGGAGTGAGGTCATGTCTCCATGGTGACTGAATCCAGTGATGACAGAGTGGGAAGCGGGCGGGGGCGTGGTCTCTGGCACATGAGCTGCTGCGGAAACACAGCCGTTCGGAGCCTTCGATAGCTCAGCTGGTAGAGCGGAGGACTGTAGCGGGGAGCAGCTATCCTTAGGTCGCTGGTTCGATTCCGGCTCGAAGGACATTTTATTACAGCCCAGAAGATATCTGTAGCTCCTTACTAAGGGATGTGTCTCCAAGGTGACTGGTGTGATCATAGTGTTATATCACAGTCCTGAGAGCAGGGGGCATTATTAGACCCCTCATATTGGGGATTATTATTAGACCCCTCATATTGGGGATCATTCTTAGACCTTCTCACATTTCAGGGGGATCATTATTAGACCCCTCATATTGGGGATTATTATAAGACCCCTCATATTGGGGATCATTGTCAGACCCCTCATATTGGGGATCATTGTCAGACCCCTCATATTGGGGATCATTGTCAGACCCCTCATATTGGGGATCATTGTCAGACCCCTCATATTGGGGATCATTGTCAGACCCCTCATATTGGGGATCATTGTTAGACTCCTCATATTGGGGATCATTATAAGACCCCTCATATTGGAGATCATTGTCAGACCCCTCATACTGGGGATCATTATTAGACCCCTCATATTGGGGATCATTATTAGACCTTCTCACATTTCAGGGGGATCATTATTAGACCCCTCATATTGGGGATCATTGTTAGACCCCTCATATTGGGGATCATTGTCAGACACATCATATCGGGAATCATTGTCAGACCCCTCATATTGGGGATCATTATTAGACCCCTCATACTGGGGATCATTATAAGACCCCTCATATTGGGGATCATTGTCAGACCCCTCATACTGGGGATCATTATTAGACCCCTCATATTGGGGATCATTATTAGACCTTCTCACATTTCAGGGGGATCATTATTAGACCCCTCATATTGGGGATCATTGTTAGACCCCTCATATTGGGGATCATTGTCAGACACATCATATCGGGAATCATTGTCAGACCCCTCATATTGGGGATCATTATTAGACCCCTCATACTGGGGATCATTATAAGACCCCTCATATTGGGGATCATTGTCAGACCCCTCATACTGGGGATCATTATTAGACCCCTCATATTGGGGATCATTATCAGACCCCCTCATATCGGGAATCATTGTCAGACCCCCTCATACCGGGAATCATTGTCAGACCCCTCATATTGGGGATCATTATTAGACCCCTCATATTGGGGATCATTGTCAGACCCCTCTTACTGGGGATCATTATTAGACCCCTCATATTGGAGATCATTGTCAGACCCCTCATACTGGGGATCATTATTAGAGCCCTCATATTGGGGATCATTATTAGACCCCTCATACTGGGGATCATTATTGAAGCCCTCATATTGGGGATCATTATTAGACCCCTCATACTGGGGATAATTATTAGACCCCTCATATCGGGAATCATTATCAGACCCCTTATATCGGGAATCATTATCAGAGCCCTCATATTGGAGATCATTTTCAGGCCCCTCATATTGGGGATCATTATTAGACCCCTCATACTGGGGATCATTATTAAACCCCTCATATTGGAGATCATTGTCAGACCCCTCATACTGGGGATCATTATTAGACCCCTCATATTGGAGATCATTGTCAGACCCCTCATACTGGGGATCATTATTAGAGCCCTCATATTGGGGATTATTATTAGACCCCTCATACTGGGGATCATTATTAGACCCCTCATATCGGGAATCATTATCAGACCCCTTATATCGGGAATCATTATCAGAGCCCTCATATTGGAGATGATTTTCAGGCCCCTCATATTAGTGATCATTATTAGACCCCTCATACTGGGGATCATTATTAGACCCCTCATACTGGGGATCATTATTAGAGCCCTCATACTGGGGATCATTATTAGACCCCTCATACTGGGGATCATTATTAGAGCCCTCATATTGGGGATCATTCATTATCAAACCCCTCACATATTGGTGATCTTTATCAGAGCCCTCATATTGGGGATCATTTTCAGGCCCCTCATATTAGTGATCATTATTAGACCCCTCATACTGGGGATCATTATTAGAGCCCTCATATTGGGGATCATTATCAAACCCCTCACATATTGAGGATCATTATCAGAACCCCCATCCCAGGAATCATTATCAGATCCCTCATACTGGGGATAATTATCAGACTCCTCATAACAGGAATCATTAGCAGACCGCCTCATATTGGGGATCATTATTAGACCCCTCATATCGGGGATCATTATCAGACCCCTTATATCGGGAATCATTATCAGAGCCCTCATACTGGGGATCATTATTAGACCCCTCATACTGGGGATCATTATTAGAGCCCTCATATTGGGGATCATTATTAGACCCCTCATACTGGGGATCATTATTAGACCCCTCATATCGGGGATCATTATCAGACCCCTTATATCGGGGATCATTATCAGAGCCCTCATACTGGGGATCATTATTAGACCCCTCATACTGGGGATCATTATTAGAGCCCTCATATTGGGGATCATTATTAGAGCCCTCGTACTGGGGATCATTATTAGAGCCCTCATATTGGGGATCACTATCAAACCTCTCACATATTGGTGATCTTTATCAGAGCCCTCATAATGGGGATCATTATCAAACCCCTCACATATTGAGGATCATTATCAGAACCCCCATCCCAGGAATCATTATCAGATCCCTCATACTGGGGATAATTATCAGACTCCTCATAACAGGAATCATTAGCAGACCCCTCATATTTGGGATCATTATCAGACCCCTCCTAATAGGAATCATTATCAGAGCCCTCATATAGGGAATCATTATCAGAGCCCTCATATAGGGAATCATTATCAGACCCCTCCTAATAGGAATCATTATCAGAGCCCTCATATAGGGAATCATTATCAGAGCCCTCATATAGGGAATCATTATCAGAGCCCTCATATAGGGAATCATTATCAGAGCCCTCATATAGGGAATCATTATCAGAGCCCTCATATAGGGAATCATTATCAGAGCCCTCATATCGGGAATCATTTCTAGCTGGAGCTCCTGGAAAGCCTCTTGTATCCTTGTTTTGGGTGTTTGTGCTCTAAATATTGCAAATGTCATCTCCATCGGAAGAATTATAAAAACATAAATGGCAGTCAGCAGGATTAGAACCTGTGCAGTCCATAACCCCTAAATTATTTTTCTTTCATTATGTAGCCTGACCCCCACTAGGTACTGATGCATCTTGTCTTCACCTGAAGTATGGGTGGAGACATGGGTTGGCCGGGTTAATGTATGGGGGTGGGCCAGGTGACGAGCTAGCAGGAAACTCCCTGAGCCACACACCCCTACTCTCACCCTAACCTGCTGTGCTACCATGTACGCTGCCTCCCTGAAAATAAGACCTACCCCAAAATAAAGCCTAGAATGATTTTTAATGATGCAGAATGTTTTTTCAGGATTTTTGAGGATTCTTGGACTATTAGCCCTAGTTACAGTTAATTAAAAAAGTAAATTTAAAGTGTCCAGACAGCTATACGTGTAAAAAAACAAAATCATTTAGAGCAAAAATGAATGTCTTCTTTTTGGGGAAACAGGGTACGCTGCCATGGACAGTGGCAGTGTCCCCCGCAGCCTAACATCTGCAGTACAGGGTCCGCTGTTACTGTGCCCCGCTGCAGTCACTTACCCCCCCACCCCCCCCAGCCCCCCAGCCTCCTTGCATCTACGCTGCAGACCCCGCTTTTACCTTCCCCGTCGGTCTGACCTCCTGTCACTGTGCACCTTCCACCTTCGGCGCTGTGAGTGTTCCTGGTGGGCAATCATCTCCCGTTCCATACCCGCTGTCACTGTCCTAGTCGACAGCTCCCCTCCCCCGCTGTCAGTGCCGCTGGCACTTACAGCACTCTGAGCTTGCGGTACCATTCCCAGCTGCCACCGCCAACATCGCTGTTACCCTCCATGGTGCAGGTGTGTTCCGTGGTTGGAGCCACCTGCTGCAGGACAAATCCATCAGTCCTGCTTTGCCTTGCACAGCTCCTGATGCCATGTCCATCAGTGTAGCCAATCAGGAGCTTTGGGGGTGTTAGGGCGGATACAGTCCATCAGTATGTCTCCAACCATACTTCCGGTGGAGACAAGATGCACCAGTACTCCTCCACTACATATAAATCACCTCATCTTACCTTCTTTAGTTATTTTTTCCTAACTGAAACATTCCCTTTAGATAAGTCATGTGATCTCGTGGTGACCCTCAGGTATTACTTACCTTTGTGTTCTCTGCAAAGATCATTACTAGTACTTTCTGTGTGATGAAATTACATGGACTGTGCCTCACAAGTTGTTCTCAGAGGAACAGTTACGCTTATCACATTAGTGCTGATGATTAAGGCTCCTGTCACACAGTTATAATGGAGGAGATGATAGTTCAGCCTCCATGAAGGTATACTTATGGTGAACGTTGAGTTTAAAGGGGTTGTCTCACGCCGAAACGGTTGTTTTTTTTATTCAATAGGCCCCCCCGTTCGGCGCAGGACAAACCCAAGGGATGGGTTAAAAAAAAAAAAAGTTTATTACTTACCCGAATCCCCGTGCTGCGGCGACTTCTTTCTTCCTTTACCAAGATGGCCGCCGGGATCTTCACCCACGATGCACCGCGGGTCTTCTCCCATGGTGCACCGTGGGCTCTGTGCGGTCCATTGCCGATTCCAGCCTCCTGATTGGCTGGAATCGGCACACGTGACGGGGCGGAGCTACGAGGACCAGCTCTCCGGCACGAGCGGCCCCATTCAGAAGGGAGAAGACCGGACTGCGCAAGCGCGTCTAAAAACGCCAGAAGACAGCGAATTTAGACGGATCCATGGCGACGGGGACGCTAGCAACGGAGCAGGTAAGTGAATAACTTCTGTTTGGCTCATCATTAAAGCATGATGTATATTACAAAGTGCATTAATATGGCCATACAGAAGTGCTGAACCCCACTTGATTTCATGAGACAACCCCTTTAAGGATATTTACACTCTCCTGTGTTCCTCTGATGTTGTCTCAAGTTTGCATATGTTACCTGGCAGGCCAGTGTTTAAGCCTCTACCCTCCACACATTGGACCTTTTCCCGAGGGCCCACCTCACATACCTCCAATGTGTTCGGTACCGTCATGTAGGCGACATGTCCTTGGACATCTGTTGGGGGTAACCCGAATCTCAGAGCTGCAGGACGATGTGACTCCTTTGTAGCAGTCTCTCTAGCTTGAGTCCCTGCAGCTTTGTTCTCTCAGTGATGTCGGTTCTGGCACCTTATGGTGCTGCACTTCTCAAAAACCGGATGCCCCCTTTCTTGTGCCACTGTCCCTCTCAGGAAGGCACAGATTCCCCAGGACATGTATCAAGCCGACTCCTCATTCTTTGGCTGCTCCCTCTCCCAGCAATGCTGTCCCTCTGAAGGCTCAGCACCCCTGGAATTACTCTCCAGCTTGCAGCTCTTTATAATCTCAGGTCCTCCAGATCTCCCACCTGACCTCTGCAGCCAATGGGAAGTCGCATACAACACTGCATAGAGAAATATGCAAATTGCAGTAATGTATTATGGCCAGTAGAGGTCACCTTTATACCATCCAAATTACATAACTATAGGAACCATAACAGAGCTCATTACAGCACAAACCCGGACCTGAGCTCCCTACCTAGGCACTGCTCCCTCTGTTTACACGCACAGACAGCGCTGACCGTGACATCTAAAGAGGGATTGCGGCAGTTACAAGTGGCTGTCAAGTGTCAGATACAGCTGATAGCTGCCAGGTCTGGAGTAGACTCGGCTCCATGCCCCCTTCACAGCTGCCGATGTGAATTTACCATGGTGGTCATAAAGGGCTATACACATTTTTAAAGATTTGTTGATTTTTTTTTTTTCAATGTTACAATCTATATTTAATAAAAATCCCAAATCCTGCACTTCTGGCACCGACCACTAGGCCTGCTAATAGCCTGATGCTACCTGTCCTAGCAGGATGGCTTCTGTATTTAACAGCCATTTTCATTCCCTTAGGGCTATTTCAGACGACCGTATATCAGCTGGGTTTTCACGCCGAGCCGATATACGGCGTCCTTGTCTGCAGGGGGGGAGGATGGAAGAGCCAGGAGCAGGAACTGAGCTGATGGGTGTATTAGCTATTGGTGCACACCTGGGGGCGGTTATGGAGGGTTTTTAGTTCCCTCCTGGCCAATTTCAGTGGTGTCTCCTGCTGTGGAGTGAGGATGGCCCTGGATCTGGTTTCTGTGGTTCTTTCAGCGGCTCTTCAGGTAAGTTCAGACTCAAAAAGAGTGCGCCCAGGAGGTATGCAGCTGCAAAGTCTGTGCGAGAGAGCCTCCGAGTTGAAGCATGCAAGGTTGTCGGACACTCAAAAGCGTCCTTCGAGCCGGAATCGAACCAGCGACCTAAGGATTGCTAATTAGCTACTACAGTCCTCCGCTCTACCAGCTGAGCTATCGAAGGTTTAGGCCGCCTGCAGACGAGCGGGTCGGATCCGGCAGCGAGAAATCTCGCCGCGCGATCCGACCCCAGAGCCTGCAGGGGCGAGCGCGTACTCACCCGCGCCTGGCAGCCCCGGCTCTTTGATGTGCCGGCTGCCGCGCAGCCGGCGCATGCGCAGACCGGAGCCGGCGGCCAGGTGAGTGCGTGCTCCGCACAAAATTAGAACATGCCGCGGTTTGTTTGCCGCGCGAGATTTCGCGCGGCCAAACCGCGGCCGTCTGCATAGGAGTGCGTATTGTAATGCACTCCTATGCAGACTTTCAGCGGCGGAAATCCCGCGGGAAATCCCGCGGCGGGATTTCCGCTCGTCTGCAGGCGGCCTTAGCCAGATATGCGTGCAGCTGCTTCCTAGGTTTTTGTGTCAGTGCCAACTAAAAAGAAGTTGGCCCTTCATTTGAAGGTAGTGCCAAGTGGAAGTTTTGGAGGATGCGGGCATCGATCCCGCTACCTCTCGCATGCTAAGCGAGCGCTCTACCATTTGAGCTAATCCCCCTCTACGGTTGCTGGCTTCTGGCACTCGGGTCACACCGCAGTCATGTTATCATGCCTAAACCAAGCTTTGACCATGGGAGAAGAAAGGTTACTTTTTTCTTTTTTTTTTAAGTGTGGATTTTTTTGTGCCTTGAAATATAAAGGACAGTGGAGTTTGCTGGGCTTTGGGTGGCCTGAAAGAACGAGACAGTGAATTTTTGGGGTACCTTTTTCCTGGGAGCATGAAAAATACAAAACTCCACGCTTAGCAGAGGATGGTTTCGATCCATCGACCTCTGGGTTATGGGCCCAGCACGCTCCCGCTGCGCCACTCTGCTGCTGCTTACACCTCTCTTACGAGAAGCCACATTACCGTCTGACTGTTGTCAAGCCACTAACGAAGCAGAAGAGTTGGCTTTAGTCACACTAGGGGTGAGAGTTGCATTTTCACGATTGAGAAGTGGTGTGAATTCTATGGCGTTGGTGGTATAGTGGTGAGCATAGCTGCCTTCCAAGCAGTTGACCCGGGTTCGATTCCCGGCCAACGCAGGAGTTCTTTTCTATTTCTTTAGTTGATTTCAAAACGAATCCACAGACCTTATACGGCATCTCCACAAGCGAACACAAGGGGTTAAATTCCTAGCATGACTGTAGGCAGACCCCATTAACCTTTCTGTAGCAAGAGTATAGGCGAACCCCTCAAACCATTCAGTAGAAACTGTATAGATGAACCCCTGTGATTGTTCTCAGCAAGAGAAACGACGTAATCTTGTAGATATGATACCTTTTAATGGCTAACAAAAATACATGATGTAATAATAGCGAGCTTTCGTACCAACGCAGGGTACTTCTTCCGGCTTAAATGGATTGGATCTGAAGAGGCATGCATATTTATACACACTTATAACATACATACTTATGACAAGGCACAGATATGGATGTGATTGGTTCGCACTTAAAAGGAATTCTGCAAACCAGAAAACAAACTTTTTTTGTCTAGGCACTGATAGCGGAGTGAAAGTTTTATGGTCTCTAAATTACTGTTGGGGAGGGGGGGGAAAAGGTCAACAGGCTCGAATTGTTATAAGAGATACACAAACATTTTTAGCTAAATACTGATAAGGGAGTGAAAGTTTATGGTCCCTGAATTACTGTTGATGGGGGTCTTATCTGTATAATGTCTCACACTTCCCATTCACGCATAAATCCTGGGGAATAGTTTAACCCACTATTCAGCGTGTCAAAGGTTGTTATCAATTTATACTCCCAAATTCTTCTGTGGTTTTGTGACTTGAAACCACCCTTCAATATCAAAACTCTCATATCTCCTATGTCATGTCCATGGTTAGAGAAGTGTTCGGCCACAGGTAATTCTCTTCTTCTGTGTTCAATCGTGTGGCGATGAGATCTCATCCTGGCTTTGAGTTTCTGTCCTGTTTCTCCAACATAAAGACCCCCAACAGGACATTTACTGCACATGATCAGGTACACAACATTGGACGAGGAACATGTAAATGTCCCCTGGATCTTATAGTCCTGCTGTGTGTTGGGGATCCGTATCCTGTCCGCAGTCAGTACATGTGAGCAGGTCTTACAGCTCCTTACATTACAGGGATAAGTTCCTTTTTGTGTGTCAGAGGGTAATGCACTCCTGATTATAAAGTTCCTCAAGTTAGGAGGTTGCCTGTAACATAGAAGCGGAGGGTCCGGGAATATGGTTTTCAGACGGTCATCCTTGTGCAGGGTATGGTGGAGTTTTCTTGCGGTTTTCCTTAGTACCTCTAGTTGCGGATTGTAGGTCACTACTAGAGGCACACGATTGTTTCTTTCCTTCTCCTTGTATTGGAGTAGTTGACTTCTGGGTATCCTGGTGGCTCTGGTGATTTGGTCATCAATTGAGGTGGGATGGTAGCCCTGATTTATAAATGTTCTTTTAAGATGGTACAAATGTTCCTCTCTGTCTGTTGGGTTGGAGCAGATCCGGTTGTATCTGATGGCCTGGCTGTAGACAATGGACTTTTTGATGTGTTTAGGATGGAAACTGTCCCATCTGAGGTATGTGGGCCGATCAATCGGTTTTCGGTACAGGGATGTCTGTATTGAGTTATTTGAAATCTTTATGGTGGTGTCCAAAAAGTTGATTTCTGTATGCGAGTAGTTTAATGTCAGGTTTATGGTGGGGTGGAATGCATTGAATCTTTCATGGAATTTTATTAATTCTTGTTTGGTGTTGGTCCAGATGATCATGATGTCATCAATGTAGCGGAAGTAGGCCAATGGTTTGCTGGGGCAAGAGGCCAGAAAGTCACTCTCCAGTTTTGCCATAAAAAGGTTGGCATATTGCGGTGCCATTTTACTGCCCATGGCAGTCCCTGTGAGTTGCAGGAATTTCTCTTTGCCAAAGGAGAAATAATTGTGTGTGAGAATGAATCTTGTGAGTTGTAGCACTGCATCAGAGGCGACCCCATTGGCCTCAAGGTGCGCCTGGCAGGCAGTCAGTCCATCCTCGTGTGGGATGTTGGAATATAAGGATTCCACATCCATAGTGGCCAGGATGGTGCCATTGGGGAGGGGACCTACGGTTGACAGTTTGTTCAGTAGGTCCGTGGTGTCTTGCAGGTAGCTGGTTGTGTTTCTCACCAGTGGTTTGAGGATGCCTTCCACCCATCCTGAGATTCCTTCAGTGAGGGTTCCCACACCTGAGATAATCGGTCTTCCTGGGTTGCCAGCTTTGTGTAGTTTTGGAAGCATGTAGAATGTCCCCACCTTGGGGTTCTCCGGTATCAAGTCCAGAAGTTTTGTGGAGCCCACAGACAGGCTTCTAATGACCCTTCTCAATTCCCTCACATATGTCTGAGTCGGGTCTTGATTCAGTTTGGTGTAGTATCTGGTGTCTGTCAGCTGTCTGTTTGCTTCCTTTTTGTAGTCCGATGTGTTCATGAGGACTATAGCACCACCCTTATCTGCAGGCTTAATTGTGATTTCCTTGTTGCTCTTAAGTGCACGGATGGCCCTTCTTTCCTGCATATTGATATTAAATGTTTCACTTCCATGCTTGTCCAGTATAGTGGATTGCACTGCATGCCTAAAGGAGTCTATGTATTTGTCCAAAGTGCGACTCCGGCCAGGAGGGGGCGTCCAATCAGATTTCTTTTTGGCCCCAAGTTTATCCTGTGTTTGTGTGCTTGAAAGGCCTGTGTCCTCTTTATCATGAAAGAATTCTTTCAGTCTTAGTCTTCTGAAATATTCCTCCATGTCACTACAAAGTTCTGTTTTGTCAAGTGTTTTAGTGGGACAGAATGAAAGTCCCCTGGAGAGGACACTGAGCTCCACCTTACTGGGGTTGTGAGATGACAGATTGATAACACAGCTGACTTTACCTTTGTCCGTGTCCCTTTGGGGGTTCTGTTCCCTCCTGCCAGACTCGGGGTGCTCCTGATCCGTGTTTGGGCACAGACCTGCTCTGAGTCGAAGTCTCTGGAGTTTCTTTTCCTTGTTCTGAATAAGGCAGCATCGTAGTGTTGTATAAAAGTGTTGCATTTCCAGGTTCACATCCTCTGTAAGTGTATTTCTTAAAGTTTGTATGTCCACAAGGGCCCTATTCTTGTTGCTGTAGAAGACGTGGATAAGGTGATTCCGCAGTCTCTCAGAAGTCCTGTAGCAAAGACGTTGTGCATAACGAGTGTTGTAAGTGTGCAGAGTTGGGTTCTTTAGGCAGAGGCCTTTGGGAATTAGATGTTCCTTCTTGCATCTGGCTAGAAATGAACCCCTGTAACATTTCTGTACCAAGTGTATAGGCAGACCCCAGTAGCATTTCTGTAGCAAGAGTGTAGGCGGACCCCTGAAACATTGGTGCACCAAGAGTATAGGCGAACACCTGAAAAGATTTGGTTACCAAGAGTGTAGGCAAAGGATGGAAAAATTAGTTGTATAACAGTATAGGTGAAGACCAGAAAAACTGGTGTACCAAGAGTACAAGTGCACCCCTGAAAAATTGCTGAAAAACAAGGGCCCTATTCTTGTTGCTGTAGAAGACGTGGATAAGGTGATTCCGCAGTCTCTCAGAAGTCCTGTAGCAAAGACGTTGTGCATAACGAGTGTTGTAAGTGTGCAGAGTTGGGTTCTTTAGGCAGAGGCCTTTGGGAATTAGATGTTCCTTCTTGCATCTGGCTAGAGATGAACCCCTGTAACATTTCTGTACCAAGTGTATAGGCAGACCCCAGTAGCATTTCTGTAGCAAGAGTGTAGGCGGACCCCTGAAACATTGGTGCACCAAGAGTATAGGCGAACACCTGAAAAGATTTGGTTACCAAGAGTGTAGGCAAAGGATGGAAAAATTAGTTGTATAACAGTATAGGTGAAGACCAGAAAAACTGGTGTACCAAGAGTACAAGTGCACCCCTGAAAAATTGCTCAACCGCAAGGGCAGGTGAAACCCATAAACATCTTTTAATTTATAATAGAGCCTGGAGGCAGCCCTGTGAAAAAAAATTGGTTTCTGTTAAAGTATAAATACTTTTGAAACTTTGAAAAATTGTAGAACACTTTTAAACAGAGCCTTTTGGGCTGCAGAAAAATTGGCAGTTTAGCGTGATGACATGCTGTTTGAGGAGGAGGAGGAGGAGGAGTAATATCCGAAAGTGATCAACAAAGCTAATTCCCCCTTTTTTGTGGTTATAGAGGATGCATTTTTCTCCTGTTGCAGCGAAAAGAATCATTAGGTTCTGCTGCTTTCCGCCGGTGGAGAAGAGGGGTCTGGGGAAGTCCAGCCTTTGTTTATCTTTAGGAGTGTAAGCATGTTGACGCTGACAGTTGACAGGCGGGTACGCTAATCCACAGACCTTATACAGCATCTCCAGAAGCGAACACAAGGGGTTAAATTCCTAGCATGAGAAGAAGCTTTCTGAAGCGTTGGATAATGCATTCGCTCAGGCCTGTAACAGATTCACACGTCCTTCTGGGGTTATTTTTTTGACCACTATTTCATTCCTGCCCAAAATCATTTTTTTTCCCGAAGTTCCATAAGTCCGCCGGGTGCGGACACTTACCTCCTCTCTAACCATTGTAATTTCAGGCATATCACAAGAAAAATGACTCCATGACTCTAATATGATTGGATCTGATCCACAGATGACTACAAATCATCAGGTTTTTAGATAACGTTCCATCCACTGGCGTGTTAGCGAACACAGTTTTATCGCCGTGGCCAGTGGGCTGGCTGTGGATGGCACCCAGGGAGTAGAGGGCCATTTCCCAGGGCTCCAGCAGCCAGCCCTCCCTTTCACTGAGAGACTGTAGCTGTGATTGGTCACAACTGCAGCCAGTCAGTGCACTGCCAGCCGCGTGATTGGTCCGGCTGACGATGCACACAAAGTGAAAGTGAGAGCGGAGACTGTGGACCATGAGGTACAACAAGTTTTTTTTCCCTCAGGTAATGTTATATGTATAGCTGGTATTGTAATATCCTGTTCGTGAGGCCAGAAATGTCCTGTGAGAGACGCCAGGAATTGCAACAGGCAATTGAAAAATCTATATATATAAAGACGAAAGCCCTCACTGACTCACTCACTGACTCACTCACTGACTCACTGACTGACTCGCCAAAAGTTCTCCAACTTCCCGATGTCGTAGAAACATGAATTTTGGCAAGAGCATAGATTATCTCCAAAATAGGAAAAGAAATTGGGTCCCAACTCGATTATTCAATTCTAAGCGCCTAAGAATTAGCATCCAAATTTTACGTACGGAATCTAATTCTCTCACTTCCTGATGTCATAGAAACGTGAAATTTGGAATGGGTATTGATTGTCATAAATAGGAAAAGCTAATGGGTCCCAACTCGATTATTCAATCCTAAGCGCAAAACAATTAGCCTACAAATTTTACAAACGGAATCTAATTCTCTCATTTTCCGGTGTCATAGAAACTTGAAATTTGGCACAAGCATTGATTATGTCATAAATAGGAAAAGCTAATGGGTCCCAACTCGATTATTCAATTCTAAGCGCAAAAGAATTAGCGTACAAATTTTATGTACGTAATCTAATTCTCTCACTTCCTGATGTCATTTTATATGAAGGAAACGTTGCATGTTTACCTCCACGTCGTGTTTCCTGGGTAACACAGAGAACTATGCAAAATGGTGAACATATTTTTTTTCCGGTATCTCTAAAGTAACCATGACTTCATAAGATTTTCCGTGTGAACACCAGATAAACACCAGTACCAAATGAACTCGGGTGAAGCCGGGTATATCAGCTAGTAAATATATATATTTTTGTTGGTGACTGCCAAGAAGTGTACGTGGGGCCGAGGGATAAACTATGTACAATGCTTTCTTGTTACCTGTAGTGGCAGGCAATGATGGGGGTAGTAGTTGTCAGTTCGTAATGCCACCGCTCCATACACTGACCTTCATACACGGCGCATTGATCACACTGGACAAGTGCATAGTACCTCGGGTCTTCCGGAACGGGGGAGGCCCAGTAAAACTTTACTAGTGTCTTTCTATATAATACAGCAGACTTCAGCAGGCAGAGGTTACAGCGCAGGAAAACTTAGTACATATTCAGCAATACTTACCATGAAAGTCAATGGCCACAGAATGGCTATAATGATCACCCCGCTGTCATAGACTTCAGCACGCGTGGGTGTCAGTTACGGGTGTACCACTATGCGGGGATCTATACTGCAGACGGCCGCATAGGAGTCATCACCAGTAAATCTGAGTATTATCTCCAGCGGTTCAGTAGACTTCTGCACTGTTATATAACTCTATACACTTCTTGTCACCGGCAGGTAATTACTCACAATAACTCCCTCTTGTAGTAGGACTTTATGGGCAAGACATTTAGGCTCACTCACTCCCATGCTCTTCACATACAATCTTGTGGTCTCTCCTCCTCCATCTACAGCTGCACAAGGGCGGATCATGCCCTCTGCGGTATGAAACCCACAGGTGGTAGATGGGCGCTCCTCAGCAGCCTGAAGACGAACTATCAACTCCCCTCTGGAACCCAATCACTCATACTTAGACTCATGCACACGACATGCCACTAATGCCATTGATCGTGATTTGCCTGCATTTAGAGTGGTTGCGGGCGGTTTAAACTGAGCATTCGGGCTCATTGGGACTCTCTGTGTTTCCTTGGTAACCAACACGCCCTTAGATGGCTTGACGCACAAACATCGTCTCTGCACTTGCGCAGTGAGTACATGGATATGGGCAGATGTACCAGCGTCATTCTCACGCATGCGCAGTGGTGTATCTGCACGCTCCGGGAGAACACTGGTCACTCGGATGCCGCCATTCCCCCTACCTCTCACAGCAGACCAACGGGTAAGTGCTACTTGACACCTGTAACCTATTGCCCTCCATTGTGATTGGTGGATCGCTTTTATTTAACTGTTGGTGGGTGAAGGGATTTATTAGCTTGACAAAGACCCGGCTGTAATGTCGATACGTGGCTCATTTCATCTCCATTTTAATGGATCAATAAAGAAGATTTTTTTTTATCTTTGGATGCTGCCCAGCCTACTCTCTTTAGTGCTCAAGTGTATTTGTGCCAGACAGGTAAAACAACACAATGGGAAGTCTTTGTGCACCCACAGCATAGACGAGCCCCTGGAACCTAAGGAAAGCATTACACATAAAGAAATCAGAGTGCCTAAACAAGGCAGTTTCGGCCTCTGCTCACACCCTCGTTAATCGTGGGCATAAAGCAGACTCGGATGCTAGTGCAGCTATGAACGTCTCATTAATGCAGTGACGCTCCTCTTGTTTGGCCCAAGCCAGTGTCTCAGATAACTGGTAACACGAGAGAAAAGACATGTTGCCCAGCGCTGATCCCCAGACCCCAAGCAGGAGGAGGTGGCATAATAAGGCGAGGAACAATGACTGAGGTAGGACCTGCAATACTCTGTGTGGAAAGTACGTGAGCAGGTCCTGGGTCAGGCTCGATCCCAGCCTCCACCTTGTGTGACCCAAGGTGCCGTCAGTTAAATAGCTATGGGAAATCCATGTGTCACCACATACTTCATTCTGTGTAGGTGTCAGATAGCTCAACACCGCAAGGGGAAGTCTTTGAGTTCCTTGGGCTTGCCTATGCTGTCAGTGCACAAATATGGTATTACACAGGAAGAAATCAGAGTGCCCAAACATGGCAGAGTTTCACCCCGCCAAAGACCTCGGCCTAGGCCCACATTTCTGCTCAAGTCAGTCACTGTATTTGTGCCAGATAGGTAAAACACTGCGATGGGAAGTCTTTGTGCACCCACAGCATAGGCAGACCCCATTAACCTTTCTGTAGCAAGAGTATAGGCGAACCCCTCAAACCATTCAGTAGAAACTGTATAGATGAACCCCTGTAACATTTCTGTACCAAGTGTATAGGCAGACCCCAGTAGCATTTCTGTAGCAAGAGTGTAGGCGGACCCCTGAAACATTGGTGCACCAAGAGTATAGGCGAACACCTGAAAAAATTTGGTTACCAAGAGTGTAGGCGAAGGATGGAAAAATTAGTTGTATAACAGTATAGGTGAAGACCAGAAAAACTGGTGTACCAAGAGTACAAGTGCACCCCTGAAAAATTGCTCAACCGCAAGGGCAGGTGAAACCCATAAACATCTTTTAATTTGTAACAGAGCCTGGAGGCAGCCCTGTGAAAAAAAATTGGTTTCTGTTAAAGTATAAATACTTTTGAAACTTTGAAAAATTGTAGAACACTTTTAAACAGAGCCTTTTGGGCTGCAGAAAAATTGGCAGTTTAGCGTGATGACATGCTGTTTGAGGAGGAGGAGGAGGAGGAGTAATATCCGAAAGTGATCAACAAAGCTAATTCCCCCTTTTTTGTGGTTATAGAGGATGCATTTTTCTCCTGTTGCAGTGAAAAGAATCATTAGGTTCTGCTGCTTTCCGCCCATAGAGAAGAGGGGTCTGGGGAAGTCCAGCCTTTGTTTATCTTTAGGAGTGTAAGCATGTCGACGCTGACAGTTGACAGGCGGGTACGCTTATCCGTGATGATTCCCCCATCTGCACTAAAGAGGGCAGGCCAGAACCTCCAGGGCATACAGCACAAGTTTGTGGCACCTGTCCAGCTTTGACACCCAATAGTTGTATGGAGGAGAGGCATCACGGACGATGGTGGTACGATTGGCTACATACTCTCTCACCATCTTTTTACAGTGCTCCCTCCAACTCAGCCTTGACTGGGGAGTGGTGACACAGTCTTGCTGGGGAGCCATTAAGCTGGCAAAGGCCTTGGAGAGTGTTCCACTGTCTGTGCTGGACATGCTGCCTGATCCCCGCTTCTCCCCTGCCACTTGGCCCTCGGAACTGCGTCTTCTGCCATTAGCGCTGTCAGATGGAAAGTTTAGCATCACTTTTTCCACCAGGGCTCTGTGATATTGCATCACTCTTGTACCCCTTTCCTCTTCGGGAATGAGAGTGGAAAGGTTTTTCTTATACCGTGGGTTGAGAAGGGTGTACACCCAGTAATCCGTGTTGACCAGAATGCGTCTAATGCGAGACTCGCAGGAAAGGCAGCCTAACATGAAGTCAGCAATGTGTGCCAGGGTCCCAGTACGCAACACATCGCTATCCTCACTAGGAAGATGACTTTCAGGAGCCTCCTCCTCCTCTTCAGCCCATACACGCTGAACAGATGAGAGGCAAGCAGCATGGGTACCCTCTGCAGTGTGGCCAGCTGTCTCTTCCTCCCCCTGCTCCTCCTCCTCCAAAACGCGCTGAGATATAAACATGAGGGTGGTTTGGCTTTCAAGCGACATACTGTGATTCCCCGTCTCCTGTTCCAACCGCAAAGCGTCGGCCTTTATGCTTAGCAGGGAACTTCTCAGCAGGCAAAGCCGCGGGATGGTAACGCTAATGGTTGCCGCATCAATGCTCACCATCTGGGTAGACTCCTCAAAGTTTCCGAGGACCTGGCAGATATCTGCCATCCATGACTACTCCTCAGTAAAGAATTGGGGAGGCTGACTACCACTCGGCCGCCCATGTTGCAGCTGGTATTCCACTATTGCTCTACGCTGCTCGTACAGCCTGGCCAACATGTACAGCGTAGAATTCCAGCGTGTGGGCACGTCCCACAGCAGTCGGTGCTCTGGCAGCTGAAACCAACGTTGCAGGGTCCTCAGGGTGGCAGCGTCCATGGTGGACTTGCAGAAATGTGCGCAGACGCGGCGCACCTTGCTGAGCAGGTCAGACAAGTGGGGGTAGTTTTTCAGAATCCACTGAACCACCAGATTAAAGACGTAGGTCAGGCATGGCACATGTGTGAGACTGCCGAGCCGCCACCAGGTTACGCCCGTTGTCACACACGACCATGCCCGGTTGAAGACTCAGCAGCGAAAGCCAGAGATCGGTCTGCTCTGTCAGACCCTGCAGCAGCTCGGGGGCCATGTGCCTCTTGTCATCTAAGCTGATTAGTTTCAGCACGGCTTGCTGATGCTTGCCCACCGCCGTGGTGCCGCGCACTACCCACTGCTGGCGACGTGCTCACACTTCTTAATTGAGAGGTAGACGTGGCAGTGGAGGAGGAGGGGGAGGGTTTGGAAGAGGTGGCATAAAACGCCGCAGATACCAGCACAGACGTAGGACCCGCTATTCTGGGTGTGGGTAGGATGTGAGCATTCCCAGGCTCCACCAAGTTCACCCAATGTGCCGTCAGGGAGATATAGTGGCCCTGCCCGCCAGTACTTCTCCACGTGTTCATAGTAAAGTGGACCTTCCCAGTGACCACGTTGGTGAGGGCACGATTTATGTTGCGAGAGACGTGCTGGTGTAGGGCTGGGACGGCACACCGGGACAAATAGTGGCGACTGGGGACTGAGTAGCGCGGGACCGCCGCCACCATCATGTTTTTGAAAGCCTCTGTTTCCACAAGCCTGTACGGCAGCATCTCCAGGCTGATTAATTTGGCAATGTGCACGTTTAAAGCTTGTGCATGCGGGTGGGTGGTCGCGTATTTGCGCTTTTGCTCCAACGCTTATGTTAGCGACAGCTGAACGCTGCGCTGAGAGACATTGCTGGATGGAGTGGAGGACGGTGGAGGTGAGGGTGTGAGTGCAGGCCGGGAGGCGCTCGTGCCTGTGTCTTGGCAGGGTGATTCGATCTGTGTGGCACAGGGGAAGAGGCGGTGAATGGCCTTCGTCCCACCTTGTGGGGTGCTTGGCCATCATATGCCTGTGCATGCTGGTGGTGGTGAGGCTGGTAGTGGTGGCTCCCCGGCTGATCTTGGTGTGACACAGGTTGCGCACCACTGTTCATCGGTTGTCCGCACTCTCACTAAAAAACATCCACACCTTTGAACACCTAGCCCTCTGCACGGAAGCTTGGCTCGAGGGGGTGCTTTGGGAAACAGTTGGGGGATTCTTTGCTCTGGCCCTGCCTCTACCCCTGGCCACCCCACTGCCTCTTCCAACCTGTCCTGCTGCTGCACTTGCCTCCCCCTCTGAAGCCTTGTCCTCAGAAGACTTAGCAAACCAGGTGGGGTCAGCCACCTCATCGTCCAGCTGCTCTTCCTCCGAATCCTTTGTGCGCTCCTCCCTTGGACTTACTGCCCTTACTACTACCTCACTGACATACAACTGTGTCTGATCATCATTATCCTCCTCATCCACAAAAAAGCTCTTGAGACAGTTGCCGGAAGTCCCCAGCCTCATCACCCTGACTCCGGGAACTTTCCAAAGGTTGGTCATCGGTCACGATAAACTCCTAAGGTGAGAGAGGAACCATTTTTTCCCACTCATGACAGAGACCCGAGAACAGTTCCTGGGAGTCTGCCTGCTCAGAATATGTCATTTTCATGGAGTGAGGAGGCTGGGAGGAAGGAGGAGCAGCCAGAGGATTTAGAGTTGCAGTTCCTAGGTCGGGAGTAGTGGACTGCGTAGAAGACTGGGTGGTCGATACATTGCTGGACGCGTTTTCTGTCATCCACAACAGGACCTGCTCGCACTCCTCTGTTTTTTAATAATGGTCTACCACGCGGACCTGTAAATTGTGATATGCAGCTGCGGACCCCAGAAACTTGCCTCTCTCCTAATCCCGCAGCAGTCGGCTGTGATTCATCATGCCCAGGAACTCGGACTAGGAAAAAAGTAACCCGCTGTCTTGCACTGATATCTTGGGGTAATTTACCGCTTGTAGAGACTTGTAGATAATAGAGGCTGTGTGGAGTGGGAGAAGACTCTAAAGCCAGTGGATAGTGCTGGTAACTGCGGCGATCTCAACCCCACCAAGGAAAGGGTATTGTGAGACGCTCTGCACAGCGGCAGAGCTGAAATACTTTGCAGTGGCCCCGGTAATATTACAGTACTGTTTAGCGGTGAGACCTCTGTCTAATGCACTGCAGACACAGAACGGTATAACTGAAGTCGTTTGCAGTAGGCTAGGAAATATTAGAGTGCAGTTTCACGGTGAGAGCTGGTTGCACGGCACTGCAGGCTGAGAACGCAATTACTGAAAGGCTGGGAACAGGCCTAGATGCGTAATACAAAAATTTATGCACTACTGCTCTCAGCAGGCCACAACTGTAAAGCACACGGTCAGATGTAGCCCTAAGAAGGAGCGTTGGGGTTCTTGTATGGAGGATCAGGACTGTATAACTTTCCCTATAGAAGTCGCTGTGTCCTTAAACTCTGCATTATGCACTGCAGACTGAGAACGCTATAGCTCTAATGGCCTGCACAGCCCGAGATGCTTAAAAAAAATTGGCACAAAACTACTCCCAGCAGCCACAACAGTACTGCACACGGTCAGCTGTGGCCCTAAGAAGGACCGTTGGGGTTCTTGAAGACAGGATCCTACTCTAACACTTTCCCTATATCAGCAGCAGCACTTTCCCTAACCTCTGCCAGCATGTGTCTGAGGCGAGCCGCGGGCGGGACCAGTTTAAGTACTCGGCGGTCACCTGATCGGTCCAGCCACTCACTACTGTGGGGGGGAGAAGGCTGGCATGTCACAGCAGGAAGTGGTAATGCCTTCCCCGCATGTCTATTGTCTAGAAAATGGCGCTAAACATGCGGGAAAGGAAATGCAATCAAGTACCGCGTGGTGTTCGTCTCGAGTAACGAGCATCTCGAGTACCCTAATACTCGAACGAGCATCAAGCTCGGACGAGTGTGTTCGCTCATCTCTAACAATGATGTAAAGGATATACCAAGGTTATACCAGCATCATCCATATTACTATATACAGGGGATGTATATCTACTATACATAGTGATATGGAGCATGCTGGTATAAGCTGGGTATATAATTATATATGTGCTACTGGTATAAGCTACATATCCAGTCTGTAGTGATATAGACCATACTGGTATAGCACTATGTACAGGAGATGTATAACTTATACCAGCTGTACATATATAATTATATACAGATGATACCCAGGTGTACCAGCGTGCGCCATATCACTATATACAGGAGATGTATAACTTATACCAGCTGTGCATATATAATTATATACAGGAGATACCCAGGTTATACCAGCATGCTCCATATCACTATATACAGAGATGTATAACTTATACCAGCTGTGCATATATAATTATATACAGGAGATACCCAGGTTATACCAGCATGCTCCATATCACTATATACAGGAGATGTCTAGCTTATACCAGCTGTACATATATAATTATACACAGGAGATACCCAGGTTATACCAGCATGCTCCATATCACTATATGCAGGATGTATAACTTATACCAGCTGTACATATATAATTATATACAGGAGATACCCAGGTTATACCAGCATGCTTCATACCACTATATACAGGAGATCCCCAGGTTATACCAGCATGCTTCATACCACTATATACAGGAGACCCCCAGGTTATACCAGCATGCTCCATATCACTATATACAGGAGATGTATAACTGATACCAGCTGTACACATATAATTATATACAGGAGATACCCAGGTTATACCAGCATGCCCCATATCACTATATACAGGAGATGTATAACTTACACCAGCTGTACATATATCATTATATACAGGAGATACCCAGGTTAGACCAGCATGCTCCATATCACTATATGCAGGGAATTGGGGATTCTACTTTTCTGCTGCATTCAAGAAGCTGGAAAGAGAAATCCCTGCGGCTGAATGGGTCTGTCTTTGGACGGAACCAAAAGACAGACAGAATGGGCAGTCTGTGTACCATAGCAAAATTGGACTACGCATGACAGCGTATCTCAGGCATGTATCTCACACGCTGTCATGGGCAGTCCACCTATTGCTTTGCAATGGTGTGTATACACGCAGCCCAATGTAATTACATATGGGTGGATTGATTAAGGTGTGAATGGAGAACAATGGGGGTTCTCTATGTAATGCACCACAAAATAGAGCATGCTAGGGGGAGGGTCTGATCACAGCAGTCGCTAACTATGATGGTCAGGGGATCAGGACGGTCACATGGTATAAATTTCATGGCCTCCGGTTGGAGAATCTGTTCAGACAGGACAGATATGCTGCTAAGAGTAAAATCATTGACAAATATGCTGAATTTCCACAATGAAACCCAAGAGAAAAACCACAGCATTTGGTGCAGTCTTTGGCGTTGCAGACCTTCTGCAGCCATGTGGACTCCTGGCAGCATGGCGTGCCGGATGTAAGTGCTGATGCCAGGAGTCTTGTGATGCTGAAGCCTCTGGTTGGCCACAATGCTCACCTAACTTCTGCCCGGTTGTTTATCTAGAAGTCGCCGCTGATTGCAGCATCTCTCAGCTGTGTCTTGGGGCTCTTGGGGAGGTAAGTATACCCTCTGTTTTATTTTAGGCTCACCCGAGCGGTCTGGGAGGGGGGGGGTTGTACTGACATAACCCCTTTAATGTAATGCAACCAACATTGCATCCGTGATCCTGGTACCCAGTGGCAGCCTGCGAATGTGTCCACAGTACCCCAGAGGATTCCCAACTCAGGACCCTCTGATTTAGAAGAGTCTATTCTGATTCTGGACCTCACGGGCCGCATAAATCTTTAGAAAATATCCAAGAAAGAGAGAAAAAGCCCCTCGGTGCCTCACTTACTGACAAAATATAGATAAGGAAAACCTTTTTTAACCCATAAAGCGGCTGCTCTTTATGCTAAATGTTGTGGAGCTGCTATTAGGATAATTACGGCAGTAGAGCGTGGCTTTGTGGGATTCATGTGCTGCTCCCAAAGCTTCCACTAACCAGGTGCAAGTGAGATCTGTCTAGTAGTCGTGGCCGAGTGGTTAAGGCGATGGACTAGAAATCCATTGGGGTCTCCCCGCGCAGGTTCAAATCCTGCCGACTACGTCAGGCTTTCATTTTTATGCTCTTTTCTTTTCTTCATGACTTTTCACACCAATTTCTGCAGGACCCAAACTACTTCTTTATTCTCCCCTCAGCATTATGCAGCTTTAGGATTTGTTTCTTACCTTGTTTTGTGAGATTAGTCTTACTTTTTGCACCATTTTAGTGCTGATAACTGTGATGGAAATGCAAGAAACGTTCTGTTTCTCTTCTCCAGTTTTTTTTATGCCAATTACCTTAAAGGGGTTGTCCCGCGGCAGCAAGTGGGTCTATACACTTCTGTATGGCCATAATAATGCACTTTGTAATGTACATTGTGCATTAATTATGAGCCATACAGAAGTTATAAAAAGTTTTTTACTTACCTGCTCCGTTGCTAGTGTCCTCGTTCCCATGGAGCCGACTAATTTTCGCCCTCCGATGGCCAAATTAGCCGCGCTTGCGCAGTCCGGGTCTTCTGCTTTCTTCAATGGGGCTCCGTGTAGCTCCGCCCCGTCACGTGCCGATTCCAGCCAATCAGGAGGCTGGAATCGGCAATGGACCGCACAGAAGAGCTGCGGTCCACGGAGGAAGAGGATCCCGGCGGCCATCTTCAGCCGGTAAGTATAGAAGTCACCGGAGCGCGGGGATTAAGGTAAGCGCTTAGCGGTTTTTTTTTTACGTCCCTGCATCGGGGTTGTCTCGCGCCGAACGGGGGGGGGGGGGGTTGAAAAAAAAAAAAACCCGTTTCGGCGCGGGACAACCCCTTTATTGTTGCAGATTTAGAATCGAGGTGCTATAGGGGGTCCCCAAGTATCGGTCAAATTTTCTCAGTGGAGCACCTTTCTTAATGCTACAGAATTTGCTCTTGATCTTAGTTGCGAGGAGTTCATGATCAGCGCCGCAGTCGGCAACAGGGAAGGTTTTTATTGCAATGACTGAACTTCGCCAATGATGATGACACAGGATGTAATCAGTCTGATTTCAATGGAGGCCATTGAGACAGGTCCACGTGGACAGTCGGCGTTTGGGGGATGTCCACGTGGACAGTCGGCGTTTGGGGGATGTCCACGTGGACAGTCGGCGTTTGGGGGATGTCCACGTGGACAGTCGGCGTTTGGGGGATGTCCACGTGGACAGTCGGCGTTTGGGGGATGTCCACGTGGACAGTCGGCGTTTGGGGGATGTCCACGTGGACAGTCGGCGTTTGGGGGATGTCCACGTGGACAGTTGGCGTTTGGGGGATGTCCACGTGGACAGTCGGCGTTTGGGTTGCATAAACCATGTATGTGCTATCTGTAGCCGATTTTCTTGGTAGATCTGTACCAGACAACCACCTACTTTTTTTCTTTCACCAAGCCCAAATCTTCCTGTGATGGTTTCTTCTGGCTGGCTACTGACTTTGGAATTGAAGTCGCCCATAACGTAAATGATGTCCTTCTTTGGCACTTTGTTTTCTGGATGTCGGCATAAAAATCTTCACTAGTTTCCTCATCAGCATCAGTCGTTGGGGCATAGACCTGTAAGATTGAGATGTTCACTGGCTTACCACGTATGCAGATAGCAATGATACGGTCACTGATTGTTCTAGAACCTTCTACTACTCTTGAGTTCTGGTTGTTTGTAATAAAGGCGACTCCATTCCTCTTGATTTCCTCATGTCCGGCATAGAGCAATCTGAAGTCATCGGAGTGAAAATATCTATTATCAGATATTTAGAGAATCCTTTGGCCTGTGGGGCTGCCATCGGATACCGTATCTGAATCTATGGAGAGCTCTTTCATAGGGTTTCCAAGGTGAAGTTTTTACTGGGTAGGTCACCAGGTCTTTTCCTAACCCTCCCCATTTATCTGAGCTTGGGAGTAGCAAATATGGATGACTCTCACACGGGTATTGATGTAGCAAAGCGATTCGAACTGCTTGACACATCAGAGACGCATCCAGAGGAACTATGACCTGTTATACAGTCCACGGTTATGGAAAGAGCCAGTAAGCATCTCACCTATAAGAAGCAGGAAAAACTATGCTATTGGTTGTCCAAGCAAACCCTCAGAATAGCCAATAAAAGAGCAGCAAAGGCGGCTGGCCACAAAGACTAAGTTCGGCAACTAATTGCCAATTTTCAGCAAGCGGCAAGGAAATGGACTGGAATGGGCGCTGCAAACAACTGATAGCAGAAGCCATGAAAGGCCTTATGTGAGGCCTATACTCATAGGTCAAGATGGCCCAAAAACCTTTCTTGGCATACAACAGCACAATAAAAAGGCATAAATGGAGAGAAACTGAATGACCAACAGAGTATCAAGGACAGGTGGAGGGAATACTCAGAGGAACTGTATGCCTGAAACCACATACCTGGACCATTGCATGAGGTGGAGCCTCCATTATGGAGTCAGAAGTGGCTATGGCAATGAAACAACTAGCCAAAAATAAAGCCCTGGGCATAGATAACATACCGGCAGAGCTATCGCTGCCAGTACCAGTTACAACCATCACAGTGCTGTGCCAGGCAGTATGGGCATCAACACGATGGCCACAGGACTGGGAAAGATCTGTCTTCATCCCTCTACTAAAGAAAGGTGAGTCGTAGAATTGCTCCAACCACTGAATAGCCCTCATTCTGCATGCAGGAAAGACTGAGCTTAGTAGTTGAAGCAGCGCCCCCTGATGTACAGGCAGGATCCAGTGAGGATGCGGCACCCGTGAACCATATTGCAAACCTGCGATGGACCATGGAAAAAGCTTGAGAATACCAAAAGAATATTTACATGTGCTTCATCAACTACATCAAGGCCTCTGGCTGCATTGACCTGACAAGCTATGGCGCCCCCTACAAGAGCTGGGCGTATCGATACATCTAGTCAAGCTGATAAAATCACTTTATACCAATCAAGAAGCCGCTGTGAGAACACAGTATGGGGACACAGGTTGGTTTGGGATGGGCAAAAATATCCAACAGGGCTGCATCCTCTCACCCATCTTGTTTAACTTATATGCAGAAGTGATCATGTGGGAAATGGACCTGGATGAATTAGAAATCGGGGTGAAAATAGGTGGCAGAAACATCAACAATCTCCTTTATGCGGATGACACAACTCTGCTTGCAGAAACAGAAGCCGGTCTGAAGCAACGGATATGGAAGATTAAAACAAAGTGAAAAAATGGGCCTGAATGTAAAGAAGACTAAAATTATGGCAACTGCAAAAAATGGCCAAATTCAAATCAAAATCGACAACCAAGTCATATAATGTGTGCGAGACTTCTTATTCCTTGACCAGGCTGGAGAATCGATGCCTGATAAAATGTAGGATAGCAATGGGGCGAAGCGTGATGCTAAACATGGACAAAACCGGGAAAAGTTGGGCTATCTGCATCTCAAGTAAACGTAGGATGGCGTAACCCACCACTGTCCCCATAGCCATGTATGGATGTGAGAGCTGGACTGCGAGGGAAGCCGTTGGAGGATTGATGTGTTTGAGCTGTGCTGCTGGTGAAAGCTGCTGCGTATACCTTGGACGGCGAGAGGAACAAACAGAAGTCCTGAATTGTATAGGACCTGATCTATCACTGGAGGGGAAGATGGCCGGGCTCAGACCCATGTAATGCGAACAGAGTCGCTAGAAAAACCTATAATGCTCAGACAGATCAGCGGCAAAAGATCTGGCCGCCAAAGACATGATAGCTGATACTGTCAGGGCAGATACTGGCATGGATATCCCACAACCGAAAGACACAAAACTGAAAAACATGGAGGGAGGGAGCCTTTAGGGTCGCCGCAGGTTGTGAACGACTAAGAACAACAAGTATGATTGAAAACATTAGTAAAGAGCAGCTCCCTCTTCTTCCACATGTGCCCGGTTACCCTGCCGTTTACTAAATATCACCCACTAAGATGGACACAACATGGCGAACTGGTTACCACGGGAGGTGGGGAGTTCTCCTTTAATGGAAGTGGTCAAACAAGGCTGGTCAGATATCTGGGATTTAGTGAATCCTGCATTGAGCAGGGGGTTGGACCAGATGACCCTGGAGGTCCCTTCCAACGCTACCATTCTACGAAAATCTTCCCCCCCCCCCCCCCCCAACAATATTGTATGCTTTAGAAGTAAAACTACATAAACTTGGTATTGGCAGAAGCCTACTGATTCAGAGAATAAAGTGGTGTTTGCTGTAGAAACAGCCCTCCCCAAAAAATGGCAGATCTTTTTTTTTTTCCCCCTATTTCACTTCACTTAGAAAAGTTTTCCAGTAAATAAATGGTATCATTGAAAAATACAGCTCGTACCCCAAAATACAAGCCCTCCCGAAGTAAGGAGCAAAAACAAGGATTGAAGAAAAACTAGGTGTGTCCTTCAGGGGTTAAAAGCTGCATAATAGGAAATCTGGAAAACCATCAGTGGTGAAAACCACATGTTCACACATAAATACAAGCCTTCGATAGCTCAGCTGGTAGAGCGGAGGACTGTAGAGGAGGTGCTGACATCCTTAGGTCGCTGGTTCGATTCCGGCTCGAAGGACATTTTTTTCATTGACTAGGCTCTTAAAGCTTTTAAAGAGTATTGATATAGTGAGGATCCAGCTGCCAAGACTGCTAAAATGAATGGGCAGAAGGGCTCCTTCAACTTTTTGGCCCTGCTTGGAGTGGTGGGCGAGCTCAATATAAAGTCTTTGAAGCTGTACAGCGCTGGATGATCACAGCCGAAGACGCAAAACTTCTGTCCCCTCACTTTAAAACACAAGATGAAACAACGCTCCGTCGTTTAGAACTTCAATAAGGAGAAGAAAAAGGTGCTAGAATGACTGACTCACCTGGTGCCAGGTGGGACACACCATGCCCAAGGGGACCCACCGGCACGTATCATCACAGGTCGCATATAACAATAATCACGATCCAGTGGGAAACCGGAGAGTCCGCTCGAATCAATTAAGAGTCTTCACATAGCCAGGAAATAGGGAAGGAAAAAAGGGGATTCAGCGCTCGCAGGATCCGGGGTAGACCATCCAATAGTCCAATACAGGAATGGGATGAAATATACCAGCTTTTATTGCAACGCGTTTCACCTTTATCAAGCAGTACACTTACAGATATTATATATATCTAATACACTCACTCAATAGAACGCTGGCCTCAT